>NW_015388774.1:133077-134858 GCF_001527695.2 Protobothrops mucrosquamatus
GAGGCAGAAGGCGGTCTCGGAGGTAACCAGGTCCGATGCCATGGAGCGTTTTAAAGGTGGTAACTAACACCTTAAAACGCACTCGGAAGATCACTGGTAACCAGTGCAGCTCGCGCAGGAGCGGTGTTACATGGGAGCGACGAGTCCCTCCCAACACCGCCCGCGCGGCCGCATTCTGGACCAGTTGAAGTCTCCGGGTACTCCTCAAAGGGAGCCCCATGTAGAGGGCATTGCAATAGTCCAGGCGGGAGGTGACGAGAGCTTGAGTGACCGTGCGCGCATCACATTGCATCTTCAGATGTGTGGAACTAAAAGAGAGTAATGCAAATTGAGTCTATCTATATTTTTCCTATCCTGCTCTATGGAGTAGAGAGTTGGTCTCTGACAGAAGGCCACCTGAAGAGACTAGAAGCATTTGAAATGTGGATTTACAGCCGGCTGTTAACGTATAAGCTGGGTTGACAGGATCAGAAATGAGGTGATAAGCCGCCTGGGAAAGCCAAGGGAAATCATCCAAACAATTAAAAAATGAAAGTTAGAATACTTCGGACATGCGATGCGACACCCAGAAAAATACGGCATACTCCATTTAATCCTCCAGGGAAAGACTGAAGGCAAACGAGGCCCAGGCAGAAGAAGAACATCGTGGCTTCAAAATCTAAGGGACTGGTTTGGACAAAACTCAGCAGCACTTTTTTGTGTGGCTGCTGATAAAAACAGGATCGCCAACATGATCGCCAATGTCTGATAACAGATATGGCACAAGAAGAAGACGATAAACACTAATAAATAAATTCAGTTTATTTATTAGCCCAGTCCAATACTGTGTTTGTTTTATCCGGTACAATTTGAGTCAATAATCAGGCCGAGAGAGAAAAGTGGGGTTTAGTGTTTTATTTCTGCGCAGAGGTAAAATGGATGCTTGGGACCCAAGTCCAAATGAAGCATGATTGCTGACATTCAACAAATTGTTTTTATACCATAAAATCACATATAAAGAATTTCCAGATATTTCATCGCTTGTTCCTGGTTTATTGAAAACATGTATGACTCACATCCCATAATAAGTAAGGGAAAGTTCACTTGATAAGCTCTCGAGCTCTGGGTAGTTTCTGTAACCTGCTAATGATAAAACTTTTTACCTCTGGACCTTTGCCCAAACTTGGCCATGGTTTAAGCAAAATATCACGTCACATTTCCTTGTTCCAGCAATGGTCCCACTTGCATAATACTGTTAGCACGCAGGTAGTCCTTGATTTATGACCACTATTGACTGCAAAATCTCCGTTGCTAAGCAAGGCAGTTGTTAAGTGAATTTTACAACCTTGCTTGCCACAATTGTTAAGTGAAGCGCTGCTGCTGTGAGCATAGTTGTTAAGTTGAATCTGGCTTCCCCATTGAATTTGCTTGTCAGTAAGTTGCAAAAAGGGATCACATGACCCTGGGACGCTGCAACTGTCATAAATACATGCCAGTTGCCAAGCTTCTGAATTTTGATCATGTGACCCCAGGGATGTGTTGTAAGTGTGAAAAACAGCCATGAGTCATTTTTTCCCCAGTGCCATTGAAACTTTGAACAGCCGCTAAACAAATGTTTACAAGTTGAGGACTATCTGTAGCTACACTCTAGAATGGGTCAGCTAGAGGAATTCTGGGAGTTGAAGTCCATGAGTCATAAAAGGGCCGAGTTTGAAGACCCCTGAGCCAGACTAACACTGCCTATAACTCAAACATTTGTAATTAGCCTCTTTAGCTTCTTTCAATACCTTCAAGGTAGGTGT
>NW_015388774.1:134887-145366 GCF_001527695.2 Protobothrops mucrosquamatus
TTGGCCTTCAGCTGGGTTTTATAAAACCTTTTCGCTTTAGGCCTCTGCCGCCGTGTGCAAAAAAAAAAGGTTCAATCACTCAATCAATTTCAACTTCTCGCAGGAAAAGAAAAGATTTTGCAAAGTTGGGATTGATTGAACCTTTTAGTCCCACCCAGTCTGCTGTTACCACCGCAGCCACGCCCACCCAATGGGCCACGCCAACCTGGCACCCAACAATACATAAGTGGGTTTTGGGTTGCAGTTTGGGCACTCGGTCTCTAAAAGGTTCGCCATCACTGGTCTAAGTGCTTTTGATATTGCTATGGTCTTCCTGGACTACTCCAAGGAGCTTGGGCTGGGAACTGAGGCACAACCCATCCGGGGCTTGGTAGGTTAGAGAAGACCCCCCTCCCGTCCAGTCTTCTTTCCCCTGCCGACACCGCCTCATCCCCTGCGCGCTACCTTTCTAGCGGCCGAGAAGCATCTGCGCCTGGGGCATGCAGTTGCTGGCCATCAACACCGCGGACGCCACCTCCATGGCGTAGTCCTCGCAGTAGTAACTGATCAGCAGGTCGCTCACTGTCAGCGCGTCCGCGTTCTGCAGCTGCCCTCGGGGGATGTTTTCGTAGCCCGGCCCGACCTGGTAGTCGCGGAGGTTCGCCTTGAACCTCCGGAACTCGTCGTCCGTCAAGTCCCGAAGGACTTTCCCGATGTAGTCGCGGACGCTCACGGACATGGCGCTGCTTCTGCAAACCCGGAAGGCTGAATTTCGGAAGAAAAAGGCGCCGTGTCCGTGTGTGTGTGTGTGTCCGTGTGCGGAGCCTCCAAGCGTGAAGTTTAGGAAGTGGGAGGACTCGATCGAAGTGCGCGCATGGAACGTCACTTTGGCTTCTCGCTTCTGCCAAATCCAACTTTGCCAGTTCGTGCTTTGCCTGTTGCTCGCAGAGATCCTCGAGGTTTCGGGGTGGTGGTGTCCCGGAAAGTTAAGGATTCAGACGTGCCGTTTGGGCGACGCTTGAATTTTTCAGGGTATCTGAGATCGCGAGTTATTAATGTTAGCGCCTCGTTTGGCACCGCGTTGCCTCTTCAGATGCGTGAGGCTACAACCGAAAAATGCACACTGGGCCTCTTACAACTGCTAACCAAATTAAACTCTCAACCGCCCTGGCCGTAGTAGAGGATGGGATAAGAGGTGTATTTTCATACATCTGACTGGATAAAGTAGCTTTAATGTACCTTATTTCTTTTATGGGAAACTTAAAAAGCACCAGCTTGGAAACTTCAAGGTACTTGGAACAATTCATTATAAAATTTAAAAACCTGGAGAGAAAAAAAAATCATGCAAACAAGTTTTCCTTGGCACAGTGAATGCCTTTAAAAACAGATTTTATTAGTGGCGACTCATTTCATAGAGATGTAAAATAGAAATTTTCTAATTGAGCAGAAAACAATACCCTAATCTAGGAGTTATCAAGGAGAAAACCTCAGCCCAACCAACACTGGCAGGGAAAGCTCCTGCACATGAACAGGAAGTCACACCCACTAGCAACGATAATGTTACCTAATTTGGTAATGAAACATCTGCAAGCAACAAAGCCAAGTTCATAGAGCACCAAGGACAGTTGTAAAGCCATTAGGGAAAAAAAAACTAATAACTAATTATAAAGCCATTATAAACATATGAACACCTCACATAGCAAAACCTATATAAAAGAAGACATATATCTTACTATCATAATATAACAGAATAACAAGAGTTAGAAGGGAACTTGGAGGTCATCTAGTCCAACCCCTTGCTCAAGCAGGAAACCTATACCATTCCAGACAAGTGGCTGTTTAGTCTCTTCTTAAAAGCCTCCAGTGCCACAGCTTTTGAAGGCAAACCATTCCACTGGTTAATTGTTCTCACTGTTAGGAAATGTTTTCCTTAGTTCTAGGTTGCTTCTCTCCTTGATTAGTTTCTCTTCCTTGCTTTGGAGTGCTTTGGAGAATAGGTTGACTCCCTCTTCTTTGTGCAAATATTGGAACACTAGTATCATGTCACCCCTAATCCTTCTTTTCACTAGACTGGATAAACCCAATTCCTGCAACTGTTCTTCATATGTTTAAGCCTCCAGCCCACTAATTATCTCTACATCATTTTTATAATATGTTGACCAAAATTGGATGCAGTATTCTAAATGTGGTCTTACTAAGGCTTTATAAAGTGGTATTAACATTTCACACGATCTTGATTCTATCCCTGTGTTAATGCAACCTAGGATCGTTTTTTGGGGCTGCTACTCCACACTGCTAGCTCATATTTAAGTGATTGTCCACTAGGACAGGGCTTTTCAACCTTTTCACCCATTGTACCACTTTTAGGATATGGCAATATCCGAGTACCACCAGTCGCCTAGCAAGGTGTCAAAAACTTGGTGACCAAAAAAAAAAAGGAAAAAAGTGATAAAGTACAGGTAGTCCTCGACTTACAACAGTTTGCTTAGTGGCTGTTTGAAGTTACAATGGCACTGAAAAAAGTGCCCCCCAAGGCACAGCCGAGCAAGATGCCTGCCTGCATGCCCAGCGGCGCTCTTCCTCCTGTCCGAGGCTTTCATTGTGAGCATTTCTGTTGAGGATTGGCAGTGGGGGTGGGGTGGGGGGGTGTTTGGTTTTTATTCCCCCCGTCTTCTGAGTGGTTGCAGCAGGTTTTGGTCACTTCACATGACCCTGGGACACTGTGACCATCATAAATATGAATCAGTTGCCAAGCATCTGAATGTAAATCACAAGACCCTGGAGATGCTGCAACATCCCAGCTGATCGGCACTTCTTCTGGGCTCAGTGGAAGTGCCAGGATCAGCGCCGAGCTCCAGCTGGAGCCTGGCGCTGATCCTGGTGCTTCCACTGAGCCCTGACAGTCCCGAAGAAGCGCTGATCCTGGCGCTTCCGCTGAGCCCTGACAGCCCTGCAGCTCCAGCCATCTCTCGCTCAAGCTTGTGCAGTGTGCCACCGGTTCAGCTCATTCCCCTCCCCCGCTACCACTTTTCTAGGATGGTCGTGTACCACCTGCCAGGTGCCAATGTACCACAGGTGGTCCCCGTACCACTGGTTGAAAAGCCCTGCACTAGGATTCCAAGATCCCTCTCAGTCACTGCTGTTAACAAATGTACCTATACATTTAGTTTTTCCTGCCTCAGTGTAAAACCTTACTTTATACTGAATTTCATTTTGTTCGATAGGGCACAGTGTTCAAGTAAATAAAAAAAATAAATGCTCGTTTAAGGGGATATCTGTTTTAACCAAGAGATAAAGACATATGGTTTACTATAAATAAGGAGGCATCTGTTTTAGCTCTAGATAAGGAAACATATTGTTATCTTAGCTATTACCTATTAAGTAATAAGCTAATGCATTCCATTTTATTGATGATTGGCTACATCTTTAAATTAAAAAATCCTATAAAATAGAGATGAGGAACAGTCCATTGTATCTACCAACCAATGTTACTTTACAATTATGGGTTAAATAAACATATTTTCAAGGCTCCTGCTTTGAGCAGTGGGTTGGACTAGAAGACCTCCAAGGTCCCGTCCAGCATGGTTTGCATTAATGCATAATGCATTAAGATTGAAAATCAGGCTTGTCAGATGTTATATTTTTTCCATCCTGCTCTATGGAGTAGAGAGTTGGTCTCTGACAGAAGGCCACCTGAAGAGACTAGAAGCTTTTGAAATGTGGATCTACAGGTGGCTGTTACGTATAAGCTGGCTTGACAAGATCAGAAATGAGGAGGTGATAAGCCACCTGGGAAAGCAGGGGGTTGGACTAGATGACCTCCAAGGTCCCTTCCAACATCATCATCATCATCATCATCATCATCATCATCATCATCATCATCATCATCATCATCATCATTATTATTACAATTAAAAAACGAAAGTTAGAATATTTCGGACACGTGATGCGACACCCAGAAAAATACGGCATGCTCCATTTAATCCTCCAGGGAAAGATGGAAGGCAAACGAGGTCCAGGCAGAAGAAGAACATCGTGGCTTCAAAATTTAAGGGACTGGTTTGGACAAAACTCAGCAGCACTTTTTTGTGCGGCTGCTGATAAAAACAGAATCGCCAATGTGATCGCCAACATCCGATAACGGATATGGCATAATAATAATAATAATAATAATAATAATAATAATAATAATAATAATAATAATAATAATGCATTTTTGCATTATCAATTAGTCACTAGATGGCACTGTAGGATCCTGGAAAATGAGCTATCAAAGTGGATAATGCCTGCCTGCTCTATCATGCCAAATTGTATTTCATTGTGGTTTGGTATGAAGACAGCTATAGTTTGTACAATTTAGTATTTTGTTTGAAGCAGACCCTTCTGATTTCTCCAAAATCATGGTGTGATAAACTGCATTAGTGCAACATACGCCTCCAACATCTCTACCTAATTGTTATTTAAGCTGTTACCTCTTAAATGCAACAATACCCAGAAGTCTCAGCCATCATGGTTGGCCAATGTGGATTTAAATCCAGGCTTGTGACATTTCCAGCAGTTGATAAGTCCTCACATTGCAATTACTGTGGCTTTTGGAGAGATTTTGGAACTGAATTTGAAATGGTGTAGTGTCACAGTGGATTGCGCAAAAAGCTGAGTAATTAGAACTGGAAAGATGTCGAAGCCATAGAAAACGTGCAGAGAAGAGTGACAAAAATGATGAGGGATCTTGAGGCTAAATTGTAAGATGAACGGCCAAAGGAACTAAGTATCTTTAGCCTAATGCAGCGGTTCTCAACCTATGGCTCGCGACCCCATTTGGGGTCGATCGACCATTTCACGGGGGTCGCCAAGCAAGGCTGTCCGCCATTTTTTTTGTCTGCCATTTTTTTCCCCTTTTCCGGCGGGTGCCTTACCTCCCTTGGGCTGGGCCAGCTGGTGGTCGGCCTGCTCCATCTCTGCTGCTTGCCAGCTACGCCTCGGCCGGCGCAGGGGGCAGAACCACGCATGCGCGGTGTTCCCGGGCAGGGAAAGTCCTCGACTTACGACCGGTTGGGTAGTCCTCAACTTACGACCTTTTTAGTCCTCGACTTACGACCGGTTTAGTCCTCGACTTACGACCGGTTTAGTCCTCGACTTACGACCGGTTGGGGGTCGCGGCATTAAAAAGGTTGAGAACCACTGGCCTAATGAAGAGAAGGATTGGGGATAGCTGTCTTTCATTACCTGAAGGACTGATAGGGCCCTAGGAAGAGGGCTTAGATTCATTCTCCATAAATGTCTGTGGAAATTCTCAGTCAGATTGGATAGCCATTTCTCTGGGATGATATAAGGACTCCTGCCAATAAGACCGGGTCTTATATTAATTCTTACTCCAAAAGATGCATTAGGGCTTATTTTCCATTTAGGGCTTATATTCGGGAAAATACAGCAGTAGATGTGTCCATCTTGCTGACGATCTTACCTGGCGCTTATTTTGGGGGTGGGGCTTATATTACGAGCATCCTGAAAAATCATGCTAGGGCAGAGGTCCTCAAACTTGGCCCCTTTTATGACTTGTGGACTTCAACTCCCAGAATTCCTCAGCCAGCCTGCCTGGCTGAGGAATTCTGGGAGTTGAAGTCCACAAGTCATAAAAAGGCCAAGTTTGAAGACCCCTGTGATGACCCAGGGCCCCGCGCAGAGTCAATGCAGTCAGCTGGCAATGTAAACAGTCCTTTAATAGCTGCAAATTCCCCCCAAAAGCTCCCACGTTTGCTGGCAAGCCTTCAACCAAAGCACACACACATTCCTTTCAGCTGCCTCTGGCTAAAGGCAAAGGCCAGACAGATAAACAAAACAAACCATAAACTTAATGAGCCCGTTTGAATTTCAGCTTGCCTGAGCAGTCTGCAAGGTGAGACACTGAAATGCAGTCTGAGATCGTAAATCAGGAAACCCACGTGGTCAGCCAGTCAGGTAGTCAAGTTGTCCAGGTTTTCCAACAAATGACGAGCAACAATACACAACTGTCCCAAGATTCCGCGTTTGTTCCCGACCAAGTCCTCACCCCCACAGCGGCTCCTTATATCTCAATCCCCAAGTGTGCCTTGTGAGGTGGGGTGGGACGCTCTCCTCCCGAGTAAGTGAGCCTGCCTGCGTTGTTCCCTCCTCCTCTCCACTCTCCTAGCTCTAGGATCAGGTGGGGGTGGGCCTTGCTCCTCGCCTGAACTCTGTCTCCCTGTTCCAAACCTGAAGGGCCCTGGCCTGCCTCAGCCTGCTCTTCCCCACAGTCCTCCAAAGCCACAGACACCCCCTGCTGGGCATCAACAGGTCCTGTTCCGGCTCCACTTCCTCCTCAGATTCAGGCTCAGACGGAGGCATGACAACCCCTGTGCTAGGGCTAATTTTCTGGTTGGGTCTTATTTTCGGGGAAACACATTATAGCAATAGCACTTAGACTTATATACCGCTTCACAGTACTTTACAGCCCTCTCTAAGCAGTTCACAGAGTCAGCCTGTTGCCCCCAACAATCTGGGTCCTCATTTTACCGACCTCGGAAGTCTGGAAGGCTGAGTCAACCTTGAGCTGATGAGACTCGAACTGCCGAACTGCTGGCAGCCGGCAGTCAGCAGAAGTAGCCTGCAGTACTGCATTCTAACCACTGCGCCACCACGGCTCAGGGTATGATAGAACCACTCCCCAAAGTCCAGAGGTGGTCCTCAATTTATAACCATTTGTTTAGCTCCCATTCGAAGATACAACGGCCCTGAAAAAAAATGACACGGCCATTTTTCAGACTTACGGCCGTTGCAGCATCCCCACGGTCACATGATCCAAATTCAGACACTTGGCCATTGGTTCATATTTACGACGGCTGCAGTGTCCTGGAGTCACACGATCGCTTTTTGCGACCTTTTGTCCAGTCCACAGAGAAGCTAGACCCACTGAACAACTGTGCTGCTAACTTAACAACTGCAGTGATTCACTTTATAACTGCGGCAAAAAAAGTTTTTGTAAAATGGGGCAAATCTCACTTAACAACTGTCTTGCTTAACTACAGCCGTTTTGGGCTTAAATTGCGGTCATAAGTTGAGGACGGCCTGTATTGCCTTACTCTTGGGGAAGTAGAGATAGAAATTTCTAGAAACTGGATGGCAAGCATCCAGAACCCATTTCAATGACACCAGTACATGATGATATTGTAAGGCAAATACTGCAAATGCCATGGTTATCCCAAAGGTGCTTTTTCACGAGGGAACTGGGCTTTCTTGTTTTTCTTTGAAGACGTTTCGCTTCTCATCCAAGAAGCTTCTTCAGCTCTGACTGGATGGTGGGGAATGGAAGGATTTATACTCCTTGCAGACAGCTGGTCATTTGCATTCTTTTAGAGAGTCACTGAGGCCACTTGGAGGTTTACCTATGTCCTCAAGGACTCCCTAAAACAGGGCTTTTCAACCAGTGGTACGGGTACCACCCATGGTACATTGGCACCTGGCAAGTGGTACGTGACCATCCTAGAAAAGTGGTAGCGGGGGAGGGGAATGAGCTGAACCGGTGACAGCACCGCACAAGCCTGAGCGAGAGATGGCTGGAGCTTCAGGGCTGTCAGGGCTCAGCACAAGCGCCAGGATCAGCGCCAGGTTCCAGCTGGAGCTCAGCACTGATCCTGGCGTTTCTGCTGAGCCCTGAAGAAGTGCCGATCAGCTGGAAAGCAGCACTGATCCTGGTGCTTCTGCTGAGCCCAGAAGAAGCGCCGATCAGCTGGAATGTTGCAGCATCTCCAGGGTCTTGTGATTTACATTCAGATGCTTGGCAACTGATTCATATTTATGACGGTCACAGTGTCCCAGGGTCATGTGAAGTGACCAAAACCTGCTGCAACCACCCAGCAGACGGGGGGAATAAAAACCAAACACCCCCCCACCCCACCCCCACTGCCAATCCTCAACAGAAATGCTCACAACAATGAAAACCTCGGACAGGAGGAAGAGCGCCATCGGGTGGGCAGGCAGGTGTCTTGCTCGGCTGTGGCTTGGGGGGCACTTTTTTCAGTGCCATTGTAACTTCGAACAGTCACTAAGTGAACTGTTGTAAGTCGAGGACTACCTGTACTTCATCACTTTTTTTCTTTTTTCTTTTTTGGTCATCAAGTTTTTGACCCCTTGCTAGGCGACTGGTGGTACTCGGATATTGCCATATCCTAAAAGTGGTACAATGGGTGAAAAGGTTGAAAAGCCCTGCCCTAAAAGAATGCAAATGAACAGCTGTCTGTGAGGAATATAAATCCTTCCATTCCCCACCATCCAGTCAGAGCTGAAGAAGCTTCTTGGATGAGAAGCGAAACGTCTTCAAAGAAAAACAAGAAAGTCCAGTTGCCTCTTGAAAAAGCACCTTTTGGGATAATTATGATCTGGATGAGTGAGAATCTCCATAGACAAATGCCAAGATAGATGATAGTAGGCAACTCACAGCATTTGTGGATGACCTCATTGCACACGTTTTGTTATTGGCCTGCCCCATCTGTAACTGCAGATGGTGGGGAACTTGGACGTGATTCATCCCCATTTACTGGAAAATGGAAGTGATTTAATTTTGAAACTGCTTCTTCCTCTGAGCAGCTGAAATACAGGCCCAGTTCTCACAACAAGGAGCTGCAAAATAACACAATGAAATAAATGTATTTACTATAATCTCACCTAACAGTGAGAACATTTAGCCAGTGGAACAAATTGCTTTTGGAAGTTGAGGCTGCCTCATCATTGAAAGCTTTTAAGAAGAGAGTGGACAACCATTTATCAGAAATAGTATAGGCGTCTTGCGAGAGCAGGGGGTTGGACTAGAAGACCTCCAAGGTCCCTTCCAACTCTGTTACTGTTACTGGAATAATAGGTAAACCTGTTTATGAGTACAGGGCACCTGAATGGTGTATATCAGGGGTGTCAAACTCAATTTCACTGAGGGCCGCATCAGCATTGCGGTTGCCCTGGGGGGGCCGGATGGGTGTGGCCAGAGTTGGTGCAGCCTAATGGGTGGGGCGTGGATGGAGTGGGTGTGGCCTATTGGGTGGGCGTGGCCAGTTCTACATCATTCGCATCAAGGGTGCCTGGGGGGGCCTGGGCAGGAGTGGGACAGATCTGAGGGTCTCTGGCAGAAGGGAGTGGGACCGGGGCAAGTGCAAGGCATGGTCCACTGGGGCAAGTGCCACGATGGCCACCACAAAATTGTACATTGGCTCCCGGCTGGCCTGGGTCAGGGCCAAGGCAGAGGGGGCCATTCCCTCACTGTTTCCAGGATGGCTTCGCGGGCCACATGAAACCACTTTGTGGGCCGCATCCGGCCCCCGGGCCTTGTGTTTGACATGTCTGGTGTATATGATGAATATTTGAATTATAAAAGGACTATTGGCATTGTTTTAAACTGGAAAGGAAAGGGGTTGGGCTCCCAACAACCAGATAATTTCCACCCTGTAACTCAGTACATCACCATGCCTCTATTTCAGATTCATTCACCTTGTCAAAAAAAACAACACAACACCCCCAAAAACTAAATTCTGAAACCTTGTCAAAATTTCTGTCTTTCACATCTTATATTAAACAAAATCAAGGCAGGGATAGTTTGAGTTTCTTTCTCGTTTTTCTCCTTTTTCATAATTTTTTTCTGAAATGCTTCATGGTTCATTCATTCCTTCCTTGTTCCCAGGGCCTGGCCTACATCCCATCCGTGTATGGATTGGGAAAACTCGCCAAGCCACCTTGCCATGGCTGCCTCTGTAGGTGAGGATTCAGTCTTCAGACATGCGTCTTCCTTCTACACTCATGATGCAAGACAGTCTCTCCATCATTTCCTGTAAACCAAGTCTGTTCATCGGCCATCCAACTGAATTGCTCATCCCATCGTTGGCCACCTACTCAATTTCCTCCAGTTATTACCCATCCTCCCACATCGAGTTATGAACTAGTGGTCCCTCGGCAATGTCATTGGCTGGGAAACTGGATAGCTTCCTTCCCCAGCTGTTCCGAGTACTCAGAAATTCAAAAGCTGTCTTTGAAAGGCTGTCGGGATTTTCCCAGTATGACGCATAAAATTCATTCCTAAAGGGCTCTTGAAATTCTGAGCAAATAGAAGGGTGTCCCCCCAAAGCCTAAGCATTCCAAGAATGTGTCTGGTGGGGTAAGAAGTGACCTTACCATACCAATAGTCACCTCTACCTCGCCCTATTGAGAGGTGTACGTAGAAAATTGGATGCCGTTCCAGACGTCCGGGAACTATGATGTATCATTGGGCTATATATAGGAAGACCTGGGGCGGAACCAAGAACCGCTCACTTGCCTTCTGCATCTGTCCTGGGATGGTCACTGATCTTTCAGTCCTGACAACTTGCTCTGCCTTGAATCATCTTCTGCTCTAGTAAGAATCCTTTCCTTTCCTTTCCTTTCCTTTCCTTTCCTTTCCTTTCCTTTCCTTTCCTTTCCTTTCCTTTCCTTTCCTTTCCTTTCCTTTCCTTTCCCTCCCTTTCC
>NW_015388774.1:146194-157643 GCF_001527695.2 Protobothrops mucrosquamatus
ATCAATGCTATCTGCATGCTGAAGCCTGACTCTAACAACCTAGAATGATAAACCCTTCCCTTGAGAGTCTTCTGGAGTTAAGGCCTAACTTTCCTCTCTAAAAAAGAAAGATTGCAGACTGGACAGAAATTGTCGAGCAAGCCCTTCCTTCCTTCCTTCCTTCCTTCCTTCCTTCCTTCCTTCCTTCCTTCCTTCCTTCTTTTGCCTTATCATGGTCCTTGTTTTGAATTCTCATGCTGTGTTGGGCAAAGATGGTTGGGTGGCCTCTATGCCTGCCCTTCTCTCTCAGCTCTAGGAATAAGACAGCGTCAAACCTCTTCTGAAAATGTTGTCTAGAAAACTGCAGGGCTTTGTCCATGCAGTCACCAGGAGTCAAGGTTGACTTGAAGACTAAATTTAAAAATAAAAATGCACCTTTTACAAATGCTTGAGGGAAGGATAGAAGTAGGTCAAATTTTACAGTGGATAGCTCTGTTAAACAGTCCAGTAGAGCAGAGAAGAGTAAGGTCCATCAAGAAGAGTAGCAGCAATCAGTAGGTCAGTTCTTTGTAGATAAGAAGGTCTATCAAGCGTGAAGGATTTCTTTCTTTCTTTTCTTTCTTTCTTTCTTTCTTTCTTTCCTTCCTTCCTTTCTTCCTTCCTTCCTTCTCTTTCTTTCCTTCCTCCCTCCCTCCCTCCCTCCCTCCCTCCCTCCCTCTCTCTCTCTCTCTCTCTCTCTTTCTTTCTCAAATTTATTTGCCTCTTATCTTGTGATTCAAGTGACTCTGAGCAGCTTCAATCCTATTCAATCCTTGGTTTAGGATAATGTATGAAGCAATTTGTTGTTTGGCTTGTGTTATAAAACGTTTGAGTTCCACAGGGTTTTTCCTTGATTACAAAAACAGAATTCACTGCCATTTTATTTTTTGTTTAAGTTGCATTCTTAAGTCAAATACACTGAGATCATGCAAAGAAACCCCTGAAATGGGTATGATGTGACTCAGCATAATGCAAGCGTGGGTAAATCATAATTATATATTGTATGTTACAACCCAAATGGTTTTCAAATCTCTGGATGGAGGGTTGTTTTTTCCACTATGCTAAGATTTTCTATAACTTGCTGCTAATGGTAACTAAATTCATCTACATAAAAGCTTGTTGACCCAGCCAATATATTATAGAAACTAGAATGGAAGGCAGAATAGCAGAAACTGGTAGAATTTCTACAATACATTAATACTTAATGTGTTGTTGTATTTTGGGGTAAGGGGTCCCATGCGGATATTAATTAGGTGTAAAGTGGATTGCAATTTTCTTTCTTTTTTAAAATGAACCAAAAAAAGAGAGAAAAGATTACGGGAGTCCTTTTCAATAAATCGAAAGACTTTCAGAAAGAAAACTTTAATATATATACACAATATTCTGTGTGTTAAACAAAATTCCCTTTGATATACAAATTATCTTTTCTGCGTGAGAACTATGAATGCTGTATGTTAATATATTTTAGAAAAAGAGTATTGTAAGGCATATTTTAAAATATGTGGCAAACTGGATTTAAGGGACGCGATAAAATGATTAGAATGTTTAATCGTGTCTAAATATAAATTCTCGCCCCGATACGAACCTCCATTCAAACGTGTAACTTTCTGGGGATCTTCAAGCAGTCCGTGTTTGTGAGCCCAAAGTATTTCACAGCATTTTTGGTGGGATAAAATGTGGGGCAACCATGCCTGCTTCTCTGATTTTCTTTGAAGAACAGGAAAAGAAGGAAGGGAGGGAGGGAGGGAAAGAAAGAAAGAAAGAAAGAAAGAGAAAAAGAAAGAAAAAGAAAGAAGAAAGAAAGAATGAAAGAAAGAAAGGACGAAAGAAAGAAATCAGAAAAGATAGAAGAATTCCTCACATAAATTCTATGGTTTGAATTTACAATACCATGCAGTGGAAAACACTACAAGTTCAGCCATATAGATGCAGACTACATTAAAATGCATGCATATATTTCTGAGAATGAACAGAAAGAAGAGGCGGGCGTCTCGCTAAATGACGGAGCTGTTTTTCAGCTGTCACAGTGGTGTTACCTTCTGAACTATATATAGAGCACTTCCACCCTCCCTGCAAACAGCAGCTGCTTCGCAGACTTAGCATTCCTCTCTTGCTTAAGGCAAACCAGACCAAGTCAGTTTCTTGTACAATGAAAGCAACCACTGCACAAAGGAAAAGCTATCCGGAAAGCAAGTTAAGCATATCTCCCCAAAGTCAGAGGGCTGGGCTCATTGGAGTGTGTAGGGTTTAGTAGACTTAAAATAACTCGGCGAGTAGTATTTTTGGTCCTCCACCAGCCACTCTTTCTCCTTATCCCGCCATACAAGTTTTTCTAGGTCTAGGACAGTGGTGGCACTCGGAGCCCTCTCTGTGGGAACACGTGCCGTTGCCCCAGCCTTGCTTCCCCCCATGACCCCCTCCTCTCCAGCAGCCCCCCTGAAGGAGAATCACCCCTGAGCGTAGCCCACACAGAGCAGCGCAGCCAAGGACATGGCAGCCAGGCAGCGTAGACAAGACTCTGCCCTCACACCCCATCATGCAGTTGATGCTGCAGGGCGCGGGCAGAGGGTGTGGCTGCCATAGTGCTGCTGGGCTGCCTGGGCGATCTGCGGCGGGCCCTGGAGGCAGTGAGTGGTCCTGTGGGCAGGCGGGGCGGGGCGGGGCAGGGCACGGAGTGGAGCGGGGACGGGACCAGTTTTTGGGCACTTGGTCTCTAAAAGGTTCACCATCACTGGTCTAGGACATGGCTTGATCGGTCTTCCAGAAGTTTGGTCAGTCTGTGTTCAGAAAAATCCCAAGTAACAGGTCACCAAAAAGGTGGAGGTATCTCAAGGATCATCCATGGTGATGTCATCTCCCACACATCACACTGTTCCCTGTGACGATGGGCAGATCTGGAACAGAGAACATTTGGGAGGACCAAGTGATCAAGATCTTAAATAAGTTCTGCCTTGAGTTCTGTGAAAATCTTGCTTCAGATCCCCCATTTTAGCCGGACTCCCCCAATCTGGCCCTCTATAAAGGGATTCTAGGAGTTGAAGACAAAGAACTGCAGGTCACACTATGTGTTTGTGTGTGTGTATGTGTGCGTGTGTGCATGAATGGAACAGCACAGTCACCAAGTAAAGGAAGCTGCTTCAAATTGATGGGAGCCCTGCCACAAAGCTGCTCTTGGCTATCTCAATTTATTGTAAGGGGACCATGTACAGTCGGCCCTCAACATACAACAGTTCATTTAGTAGTCAAAGTTAACTCTGAAAAAAGTGCCTTATGGTTGTATTTTACGCTTACGACTGTTGCGGCATCCCTATGGTCACATGATCAAAGTTCAGATGCTTGACAACCGATTCATATTTATGATGGTTGCAGTGTCCCAGGGTCATGTGATCACTTTTTGCGCCCTTCTGACAAGCAAAGTCAACGGGGAAGCTAGATTTATTTAACAACCACGTTACCAATTTAACAACTGCAGTGATTCACTTAACCACTGTGGATGGAAAGGTTGTAAAATAGGGCGAAATTCACTTCACAAATGTCTCGCTTAGCGACAGAAATGTTGGGCGTCGAGGACTACCTGTACTGAGAATCATTTAGGCAGTTTGATTCACCATGAGCCATGGCTGAATCTTCCATTCCTGATCTGACATGTTTCCGATGCTAGGATTACTTTTCCTTCATGGCAGCTTCCTTTAAAGTTGTGTGTACTCACATTTAACCAGCAGGGGCAAAGATCTGTGTGTGCCCAGGCCTTTTTTGAGGCACCAAAAATATATCTAATTATTTTTATACTGATAAGCTGCAGAATTAGAGCCTTGATGATCTTCTGAACCTGGAGCAGGATAGAAGGGAAGCGTAATTTTGTTTGGGTCAATAATAGCCACTGAAAGCTTGCAGCGCAACCCTTTTCTCACAACAAGAATGTCATGTCAAGGGGGAAAACCAACCTGGCCCCATCCATCAGTCACAGGAGGAGCAGCTGCAGCAGAGTTTACATCAAGCTCCTTGCCAGAAAGATAGCTCTACTGCAACAGTTGTGACTTGACCTCTGCTTGTAAGAAAGGCACATTCTGCCTTATCTACTGACTTAATGCTAAGGGCTGTGGCATTATTGCAACGTCTTCTAAGTCGTTTTGAGAATAGTTTTTTTTTATTAAAAGCCAATATATACATTTCTAAAATTTACTTTTGTTTATTTCGTCCCTATTTTCTATTGTGAACGCACTACTGAGAATTGATTTTCCTCAGGGTTTGCTTGAAACAGTTCTACACAGTGGTGGGATTCAAATGTGTGAACAACCGGCTCTCTGTGTGGATGCCGCTTCCGGAAGTCCATTCTGGGCCTGGGCAACAAAAAATTAGCTACCGGTTCTGCCGAACTGGTGCGAACTGGCTGAATCCAACCACTGGTTCTACACTATCCTTCAATTTTTAACTTCCAGGCTCGTTGAATTAGGTACTCAACGCATTTTGATGTTAAAATTTTGTCCCGGTACTCATTGTTTGTTTGGTACTCAACATAAAAACTAGAACTTGCCAGTGTCGGCTGCCTTGTGACGCACTACATTATTCCTTATGGGAAAAAATTGTTTGGTACTCATCGTTTTTGGTATTCAACTTGCCTCCCAGAACCAATTAACGTTGAGTATCAAGGTACCACTGTAATGCTATCTACCTTAAGCAAATAACTGTAGCTTTCCTGCACAAATGATCTCTTATGAAAAAGAGGAGGAGGAGGAGGAGGAGGTAATATTAGGAAAATGGCATTTAACTTGGACTTTCAAATTTTACAGATTTTACAGATTTGATAGGCAGATAATGTTTGTGGAACTGTCTGTAGACACAATATAATATGTAAAGGTTGAATATGGTTAGGGCTGCCATATCCCAAGATGGCAGTGAAGAAATTCAGAAAACTAATCCACTGATGTCATTTTGGTAGCTTCCCAGAATTAATAGCACCAATATCATTGTCTTCATTAGCTCTAACAGAAAGCCCTCTTTAGAGAAGGAATTAAGGAACGTGACCCCAATAGAAATCTGGGAATAAGGAAAAAGAGTGGCTGGTGGAGGACCAAAAATATTACTCACTATTTTAAGTCTACTAAACCCTACATTTCTTGAAAGTCAACAATGGGAATGACTGAGGAGGGGGGATAGTTTAATTCAGGGCTTTTCAACCTTTTCACCCATTGTACCACTTTTAGGATATGGCAATATCCGAATACCACCCATCGCCTAGCAAGGTGTCAAAAACTTGATGACCAAAAAAAAAGAAAAGGAAAAAAGTGATAAAGCACAGGTAGTCCTTGACTTACAACAGTTTGCTTAGTGACTGTTTGAAGTTACAATGGCACTGAAAAAAGTGCCCCCCAAGCCACAGCCGAGCAAGACACCTGCCTGCCCGCCCGGCGGCGCTCTTCCTCCTGTCCGAGGTTTTCATTGTTGTGAGCATTTCTGTTGAGGATTGGCAGCGGGGGTGGGGTGGGGGGTGTTTGGTTTTTATTCCCCCCCCCGTCTGCTGGGTGGTTGCAGCAGGTTTTGGTCACTTCACTTGATCCTGGGACACTGTGACCGTCATAAATATGAATCAGTTGCCAAGCATCTGAATGTAAATCACAAGACCCTGGAGATGCTGCAACATTCCAGCTGATTGGTGCTTCTTCAGGGCTCAGCAGAAGCGCCAGGATCAGTGCTGAGCTCCAGCTGCAGCCTGTCGCTAATCCTGGCGCTTCCGCTGAGCCCTGACAGCCCTGCAGCTCCAGCCATCTCTCGCTCAGGCTTGTGCGGTGCTGCCACTGGTTCAGCTCATTCCCCTCCCCCGCTACCACTTTTCTAGGATGGTCGCGTACCAATTGCCAGGTGCCAATGTACCACAGGTGGTACCTGTACCACTGGTTGAAAAGCCCTCATTCAATTTAAAGAGGGATGAAACCCAGAATGTGCTTGTTCCTGGCTACGTGATTCTGGGATGACGATATGGCCGCCAACCCGGTTGATGGAGCTGTTACTCAGAAATGTTCTCAGCTTCTTCTGATAAATCTCTCGTGTTTGTGCATTGCTATTTTTCTTTAAGGAGAGAAAGTACAGAAGGGCCAGTGGTGCAAGACAGGGCCAGCTGAGATTTGGGGGAACTAGAAGGTCATTTGACCTAGGTCTCATGCTAAAAGGGAACCACAAAGCTAGAGACTTCCTTTAAAAAGTTATAAAAAAATATTAAAAGCATATATCATCTTACTGGAAGATGTGCTTCCCCTTTTTTGATTATAATTTCATAATTTTAATTTTGGCCAGTGACCTCAAAAGCTTGAGGAGATCCAATTTTTGGAGAAGGCCTGGAACTAGGACAACTTGGTTTTATGACTACCAGATCTAGGATGCATCTAGTAACTAGTTCCAGATGACCATTAGATGGAAGCCTCAAAGAGGAGCTGAAAACACTTTCCTGCCCTCTAATGGTCATTTGGATATTTGCAGGCCAGTTTTGATAGCCCTACTCTCTTTGGAAGCCTAGGTATCATTTTCCTCAAACCAAACATCCTCTACTCTTGTATTCCAACAGGAATACACAAGATGGGTGGGGGCAAAATAATAATAATAATAATAATGATAATGATAATAATAATAAAAAAGTTTTCAGACAAATGGCTGTCCAATCTCTTCTTAAAGACTTCCAGTGTTGGAGCAGTCACCGCTTCTGGAGGCAGGTTGTTCCACTGGTTAATTGTTCTAACTGTCAGGAAGTTTCTCCTTAGTTCTAGGTTGCTTCTCTCCTTGATGAGTTTCCATCCGTTGCTTCCTGTCCTGCCTTCAGGCGCTTTGGAGAATAGCTTGACTCCCTCTTCTTTGTGGCAGCCCCTGAGATATTGGAACACTGCTATCATGTCCCCCCTCATCCTTCTCTTTGTTAAACTAGACCAGGGGTAGGCAACCTTGGATCTTTTATGACTCGTGGACTTCAACTCCCAGAATTCCTGAGCCAGTCATGCTGAGGGGAAAGGGAGAGTTTCCAAGCTGAGCCATGCTGGCTCAGGAATTCTGGGATTTGAAGTCCACGAGTCATAAAAGAGCCAAGGTTGCCTACCCCTGCACTAGACATACCCAATTCCAGCAACTGTTCCTTATAAGTTTTAGCCTCCAGCCCCCTAATCATCTTTGTTGCTCTTCTCTGTACTCTTACACATTATTATAATTTTCTACATCTTTCTCAGTAGGGGGCAGCATAGTTAACATTGCCTAATTTCTGTGGAGATTCTCAATCATCCAGATCATTGTTATCCCAAAGGGGCTTTTTCAAAAGGCAGTTGGACTCCCTTCGTTTTCCCTTGAAGACATTTTGCTTCTCATTCAAGAAGCTTCTTCGGTTGTCAGGAAAATTACAGGGACATAACCATGGGATCATCATGAATCGAGCCCTTTATTCATATTCTTTAATTTGGTGTTTCTTGTACTCCAGAAAATAAGGGGACCCTGCTGGTTTGATGGGGGCAATAGAGGGAGACTAAGCCAGGGCTTTTCAACCAGTGGTACGGGTACCACCTGTGGTACATTGGCAACTGGCAGGTGGTTCGCGACCATCCTAGAAAAGTGGTAGCGGGGGAGGGGAATGAGCTGAACCGGTGGCAGCACCGCACAAGCCTGAGCGAGAGACGGCTGGAGCTGCAGGGCTGTCAGGGCTCAGCGGAAGCGCCAGGATCAGCACCAGGCTCCAGCTGGAGCTCGGCGCTGATCCTGGTGCTTCTGCTGAGCCCAGAAGAAGCGCCGATCAGCTGAATGTTGCAGCATCTCCAGGGTCTTGTGATTTACATTCAGATGCTTGGCAACTGATTCATATTTATGATGGTCACAGTGTCCCAGGGTCATGTGAAGTGACCAAAACCTGCTGCAACCACCCAGCAGACGGGGGAATAAAAACCAAACACCCCTGTTGCCAACCCTCAACAGAAATGCTCACAACAATGAAAATCTCGGACAGGAGGAAGAGCGCGGCCAGGTGGGCAGGCAGGTGTCTTGCTCGGCTGTGGCTTGGGGGGCACTTTTTTCAGTGCTATTGTAACTTTGAACAGTCTCTAAGTGAACTGTTGTAAGTCGAGGACTATCTGTACTTTATCACTTTTTCCTTTTTGGGGGGGGTGTCATCATGTTTTTGACACCTTGCTAGGCGACTGGTGGTACTCGGATATTGCCATATCCTAAAAGTGGTACAATGGGTGAAAAGGTTGAAAAGCCCTAGACTAAGCGAATCAGATTCTGGGTTCAAATTGTCCATCTTGGTTGCCAGGTCCTGTCTCTCCATCATCACCATGTCCAGCTCCCAACAACACCTCATGCAAGGCATGCACCAGGACCTCAGCTGCCCCGTCTGTCTTAAGCTCTTCCAGTCCCCGGTGACAACAGAGTGCGGGCACACTTTCTGCCAGGCCTGCTTGGCCCGGGTGGCCACCGAAGAGTCTGAGGGCAAAGCTGCTCCCTCGTGTCCCACCTGCCAAGCCCTCACCAAGGTGGAGCAGCTGCGGATCAACCAGCAGATGGAGCATTTGGTGGAGTCCTTCCGGCAGGTGCCTCGCGATCACTGCGAAGAGCACCTCGACCCGCTCAGTGTCTACTGTGAACAGGACCGGCAGGTGATCTGCGGAGTGTGCGCCTCACTCGGCAAGCACAAGGGACACAACATCATTACCGCTGCTGAGGCCCACCAGAGGATGAAGGTAAGAGGCGGAGATCGAACACAGTCCTAGGAGCTGGGAGTTTTGTTCTCCTCCTTTTTTTTTTTTTTGAAACAAATTTTATTGGTTTTTTAAATTCTTACCACAAAGTGCTCGAGACACACCATGGTGCTGAGGTAATTAAACATCCAAAAATAAAACCATATATGAATAACTCAAGTAAATACATTAAATATTCCCTCTCTATTCCCCTCAAATAGTATAGTATATTTAAAATAATCCATTTCTAGATTAAATTTNGTCAACTTGAACCTTAGATAAACATATTATCACTTCAGGTATCCCTTCCAGGTGTATTCTATTTCTTAATCTCTTAGATCCTTAATTTTATCACAAGTCTCATTTATTTCTTCTTCCACTACACAATATTTATCCTAACTAAAATAAAATATTACTCTACCCTATACATATACAGTCCGTCAATCAATCTATCTCTTTAGCAAAGCAAAATAATATCGAACCGTAAGTCATTTCAGTCCATTAGGCAAAATTCAAATTTCATCCAAAAAAATGATCATGCCTAAAAACACCCATATTATTACACAAAAACCTCATCTTACTAATTTAACATACTCAATTAATTATTAAGTCAATACAAATCTAAAGAGCCTCTTCCATTTTCTTTCATTCCATTACAAAATAGTTTTCATACAAATATTCCAAAAAGTACATTCTTAGTCTATTTAACATAGGGGTGGGCAACCTTGGCTCTTTTATGACTCGTGGACTTCAACTCCCAGAATTCCTGAGCCAGCCATGCTGAGGGGAAAGGGAGAGGTTTCCAAGCTGAGCCATGCTGGCTCAGGAATTCTGGGAGTTGAAGTCCACGAGTCATAAAAGAGCCAAGGTTGACTACCCCTGATTTAACATATATATTCTAATAATCACCAATTTTTCTCTTGCTTCTAAGTCTAAATCTTAAACCTTAAATCAGTCCATATTTCTACAGTGCCTTCTAATCCATTATAATTCGTATAATACGTATAGTTCTCCTCCTTGTTCCTCTGTCCGTGCCGGTCCGACAGGCACCCCTGACTTTTATTCAGTCAGGCCATTTGTCAACCCAGCAAGAACAGGCCACGATGGGATTGCAAGCAAGGATCTTGCCGGTCAGAGAAATACCAAGAATCGAACCGGGTACCGTCCCTGCAAGAGACATGTTCTCCCTCTGAGCTAAAGCCTTTGTCCCGAAGTATGGATGGGCATGTTATTTACGGATTCTACCAAGTTATGACATTTTATGGAAATGTATGGGGAAAATATATTAGCTGCCAATAAGCTTCCAGGGCAACTAAGGTGTGGTCGTCACCTACGAAGTCCTGGACAGGTAGACTTACAACCTCAATTGAGCCCAAAGTCTCCATTGCAAGGCAGTTGTTAGGTGAGTTTTGCCAGATTTTATGACTTTTTTTGCCTTGTTTGTTAAGCAGATCATTGCAGTTGTTAAGTGAATCATGTGGTCATTAAGCAACTCTGGCTTCCCCGTTCACTCTGCTTGTCATAAGCCGGCTAGGTAGGTTACAAATGGCGATCACGTCATCCCTGGATGACGCAGCTGTCATAAACAAAGGCCAGTTGCCCAGCGCCTGAATTTTGACCAGCCTTGTTTCAAACTTGTTTGCTACTCTTGAGTCATGTTGGCAAAGTTCTTCTGCATGGATGGGTGGGTGGATGGATGGATGGATGGATGAGTGGGTGTGTGTATGCATGTATGCATGTGTGGGTGGGTGGATGGATAAATGTATGTATGGATGAATGGGTGGATGGATAAATGTATGTATGTATGTATGCATGTATGCATGTGTGGGTGGGTGGGTGGATAAATGCATGTGTGTATAGATGGATGGATGGGTGGGTGGGTGGATGGGTGGATGGATAAATGTATGTATGTATGCATGTATGTATGTGTGGGTGGGTGGATGGATAAGTGTATGTGTGTATGGATGTATGTATGGATGAATGAGTGGGTGGATGGATAAATGTATGTAAGTATGTATGCATGTATGTATGTGTGGGTGGGTGGATGGATGGATAAATGTATGTGTATATGGATGGATGGGTGGGTGGGTGGGTGGATGGGTGGATGGATAAATGTATGTGTGTATGGATGGATGGATGAATGAATGGGTGGGTGGATGGATAAATGTATGTATGTATGTATGCATGTATGTATGTGTGGCTGGGTGGATGGATAAATGTATGTTTGTATAGATGTATGTATGTATGTACTGTATGTATGTATGGGTGGGTAGGTGAGTGGATGGATAAATGTATGTATGTATGGATGTATGAATGGGCGGGTGGATGGATGGATGAACGAGTGGGTGGGTGGATAAATGGATGGATGGATGGGTGAGTGAATGGATAGATGGATAAATAGATGGACGAGTAAGTGAGTATGTGATTGAGTGAGTGAATGAATGAATGAACGAACGAACAAACGAATGAACGAACGAATGAACGAATGAATGAATAAATGAATGAAACAAACTACTGTCTCCCTGAGACTTCAGGATAGAGCAGGGGATTATGAACCTCATTGAATATTTGGTCCAGATCACATGTCAAATGAAGTATTCCTCTCCCGCTCTTGTTCTGAGAAATTTCTGTATCTTGTCTCTCCTTCCCTACCACCTGGCATAACTGCAGAAACAGCTTCCTCAGCAGCAGGTCCAGCTCCAGGAAGCCCAAATACGCAAGGAGAAGAC
>NW_015388774.1:159624-161514 GCF_001527695.2 Protobothrops mucrosquamatus
ACAAGGGCTGTTTTATAGGAGAGTTTGTCCTGGGTATGGCTTGAGGAGTGTGGGTCTGTGTATGTGTTGATCCAGAGAAGGGCTTGATTAAATCAAATGATGTGGATTGTTGTCTCTTCATTTGAATTGTGTTATAATTATGTTTACATTGTGTTAATTGGGTTTTGTGTGTCTGCTTGTATGCGTTTACAATTTGAAACAAATGTCTAATTCATTCTTATGTTTGCTATAAACTTAAAGGATTTTACAGATTGTTAACCAATAACTTCATTGGAGACCTTGGTTAGTTAACACATGATTCCCTATACAACAGTGGTTCCCCAACCTTTTCGGCTTGGTGGACTGGCGGGGGGGAGAAGGGATGGTCCTGTGCTAGCGGCAGGTGCATGTGTGTATAACTCCATTTGCGCAAGCAGCGGGCGCGTGTGCTCGCTACTCGCACAAGTGGAGCTGTGTACATGTGCATGCTCACCCCCTGCTTGCACAGCCCAGAGGATTGGCACTCCTGCTATACAATATTTCTAACCAGGGGTAGGCAACCTCGGCTCTTTTATGACTCGTGGACTTCAACTCCCAGAATTCCTGAGCCAGCATGGCTCAGCTTGGAAACCTCTCCCTTTCCCCTCAGCATGGCTGGCTCAGGAATTCTGGGAGTTGAAGTCCACGAGTCATAAAATAGCCGTGGTTGCCTACCCCTGTTTCTAACCCATAATTCTAACAATTATATAAATTTATAAATTCTTCCCACACTAGGAAACAGTATCCCGGTTCAAACACCAAGTATCAGATCAGCTGGGGGTCATGCGGTCCTATCTGGGGGTGCTGGAGTCTTCCCTGGGCCAGGAGGCTGAGCGGGTGCAACAACAGGCCACCGAGGCCTTGCAAAACGAACGCAAGACCTTGACCCGCTACCTGGACCAGCTCAAGCAGATGGAGATGGTGCTGGGCAACGTGCAAGACGAACCCCAGACCGAGTTCCTGAGGGTGAGGCACCTCCATTGCCCTCGTTCTGATCTTTTTCGGTCTCGATGAAACTAAAAAACCAAGTCAAAGCTGATCACGCTTCTGCATTGTGTGCTCAACCTTATTGTCGGCATATGTGGTGTACAGGTGGTCCTCGACTTACAACCGTTCGAAATTACCACGGCACTGGGAAAAAAGGCGACTTACGACCATTTTTCACACAACCGTTGCAGCATCCCCATGGTCACGTGATCAAAATTCGGATGCTTGGCAACTGGCTCATATTTATGACCTTTGCTGTGTCCCAGGATCATGTGATCCCCTTTTACAACCTTCTTTTTTTTTTTTTTTTTAAGAAATTTTATTTATTTTTTTCCATCATAAAAAACAATCATAAGTAAACACAATAACCAATCAAAAAACCCCCCACCCCCCCCGGACTTCCCAAACCTAATCCCAGGATAATATTCATATAAAAGTAAACAAATACTAATATCTCTAACTCCACAAAGTATCTTAATCTACAAGAAAGGATAGAAAGAGTAAACAAACTTAAAAAAATCTAGAAACCTAAACTATATTCTACCACTCTGTGTTTCTTTTGAATATAAACAATCCATCTTCTCCATATTGATAAAAATTGTTCATTCGAATGGTTCTTCAAATAAACCGAAATCTTTGCCATTTCAGCAAGATACGAAACTTTCAATCTCCAGTCTCCCATCGTTGGCAGAATTGGGCTCTTCCAATTTTGGGCTATCAACAATCGGGCAGCAGATAAACAGTAAAGCATCAAATTTGTTTCTTTTGCATCTAAATCTTGTACAATACCTAAAAGAAACAACTGTGGAAGGAAAATAATCCTTTTTTTAAAAATCTGCTGTAGGTTCCACCATAATTGTACCCAAAAGGCCTTAATAACCTTAC
>NW_015388774.1:165006-178721 GCF_001527695.2 Protobothrops mucrosquamatus
GTAGTGAAAGTATAAAAAGTAACAAAAGTTCCAAACCGGAAATCCAGGTCACTTTCACTTCTTGTTGCTAGAAAGTATCATTCATCGCCATTTTAAGTTCACTTTCACACAATCCAACCCAAGTATAGGGAAGATCAAAATAACTCAAGTTAGAGTAGAGTCCAAAGTAGGAAACAAACTTCCAGGGTCGGTTTGTCTGTGTATAGTCACTCACAGTTAAATTTAAGTTGCAGCGGTGGTGGCGGCTTCTAGCTTCGCCGAGGCGAAGGCGTCCTGGATCGCGGAGAATCCTTGGGGCTCCGGAGGAGTTCTAACCTACATCGTCCACATCGGACGACTCGGGAACTCAACTCCTACCCTGGGCAGCTCACCGATCCCCTTATGCCCGGGGGAAGGGTATCAAGCCGTTTGACAGCTAATGCTCGCTGTCAAAACGGCTTTTATGCGAAACAGGCGGGAGGCAGCTACAGCTGCGTCCGACGAGGTCGCCTGCACACCTTTTACAACCTTCTGACAAGCCGAGTTAATGGGGAAGCCGGCTTCACTTAACAGCCATGTTACAAACTTGACAGTGATTCACTTAACAATCAGGGCAAGAAAGGTGATAAGATGGGGCAAAAGTCATTTGATAAATGTCTCACTTAAAAAATTAGAAATTTTGGGCTCAATTGTGGCCGTAAATCGAGGACTACCTATATCTGTATTTTATTTTTTTAATTGCCTAACCAGGCTGGTAGGAATCCTGGAAGTCACAATCCGACAACTGGAGGGCTTCAATTGTTAAAATCTCCCCTGAGGGAAAACTACCTGAAATTTGCTAATTTCTAAGGTGACCAACTGTCCTCCTTTAGGGAGGACAGTCCTCCTTTTGTAAGTTCTGTCCTCTCTTGAAAGATGTCCTCCTACATGTCCTCCTTTTTGATATTTGAAGATTAATCTGTAAATCTCCGTATTCGATCGATGCCGATCCGATCCGTTGCGTGTGATGTGACATATTTGTATTTGACATGACGATTCGTCAAGGCTCGGTACAGTGCGGCAAGACACGATTATGAGACGCATGCGCTCCGCACAGAATTGTTTTGAGAGAGTGCGCCACGTGCAAGAGTGCGCTGCACGCAAGTGGCTTTATTTACTTCTTACCGAAACATGACACGGCACACACGCACGCATTAGACTCACTTTTTTTTCTTCAATTTATTTGTGTCCTCCTTCTCATTGTAAAAAAGTTGGTCACCTTATAATTTCTGCTTTCTTTTTTCCTCCACAGAAATATTGTCTGGTTGCCAGCAGGTGAGTAACTGTCCATTTAAAACAACCCATCAGCCAATCCTCTTCTCTGAGTTGTGCACATCTTAAGTATCTCTAATATGAGGTGTCCTTGGTGCTCTCTGAGCTTGGCTGGTTTCTTGTAGATGTTTCGTTACTCAAACTAGGTAACACCATCAGTGCTAATAGGAGGCAGGGTTTGCTCTCTCCGCTCTTTCTGCCTCTCCCTACTAGTACTGAAGATGTTACCCAGTTTGGTAATGCAACATCTAAAGGAAAACAACCAAGCCCAGAAGGCACCAAGGACACCTCACTTAAGTTCCTCCTTACCTGGACCACTTTCTTAGAGGATGAGAGGGACAAATGATGACACATATGTGACAATATGACACAACTGACGCTGCCTATGTACTTGCAACAGACATTAGGGTAGGTGTACACAATTTCATCCTTCGTGCAGCGACGACACATTGTCATTTTGACTTCAGTGTTACTTGTTGAAAGTGCTCTTAAGGCAACCTGTACTTCACTTGCATATTTAAAGGCCTTGAACACAGAGTTCCTGCATACAGGTAGTCCTCGACTTACAACAGTTCATTTAGTGGCCCTTCAAAGTTACAATAGCACTGAAAAAAGTGACTTATGACTGTTTTTCACACTTACGACCATTGCAGCATCCGCATGATCATGTGATCAAAATCCAGAAGCTTGGCAACTGTTCATATTTATGATGGTTGCTATGTCCCAGGGTCACGTGATCACCTTTTGCGACCTTGTGACAAGCAAAGTCAATGGGGAAGCCGGATTCACTTAACAACTGGGTTACTAACTTATTAATTGCAGTGATTCATTCACTTAGCAACTGAGGCAAGGAAAGTCATAAAAGGGGCAAAACTTACTTAAAAAATGTCTCGCTTCACAACAGAAATTTTGGGCTCAGTTGTGGTCATAAGTCGAGGACTACCGGTAGTCCTGAAACTACAGAAACAAGCTTTACTAGAATCTCAACAATTAACTAGGTTTGTCTGTGTATGAGAGAAACAAGAGGACGATGTTCTGAATGAAGGACACCGTTTACCAAAAACTCCAACGTTCCTTAATGTTAAGCTAAATAAATGCAGAGAGTATGTTTTACTCTCCTTAATTTGAGAAATTATAATACAAATGCAAAATTATAACACAAATTATAATACAGAATTAGAGCACACATACAACATTATAACACAAATCAAACTCCCAGAGTTTGATTTGTCTTACAATTTTTTATTTGGCAATTTTATTTGGGCACTCCATCACTGGAAGGTTTTTAAGAAGAAACTGGACAGTCACTTGTCTGAAATGGTATAGGTTCTCCTGCTTGAGCAGGGGGCTGGACTAGAAGACCTCCAAGGTCCCTTCCAGCTCTATTCTATTCTAATTCATTATTTTGCGGTGACATGTGGCATTAGCTACTCAGCCTTGTATATCTTCTTTTGGGATATTCCATTCCATTTCCCACTTTCCTGTTCAGCTGTTGCTCCATTTCCCTGGAGCCCACTCAGTTTCCATCTATCTCTCCTTGATTCTATCTTCATCCTTTCCGATTTCACAGATTCTTCTCTAATTATTAATTGTACTACAGGTAGTCCTTGACTACCCAAATTTCTGTTGCTAAGTGAGAAAGTTGTGAAGTGAATTCTGCCCCGTTTTACAACCATTCCTGCTACAGTTATTAAGTGAATCACTGCAGTTGTTAAGTTAGTAACATAGCCAGCAGTGTGCTGCAGCTGCCAAAAAGGCCAACACAGTGCTAGGCAGCATTAACAGAGAGATAGAATCAAGATCACGTGAAGTATTAATACCACTTTACAATGCCTTGGTAAGGCCACACTTGGAATACTGCATCCAGTTTTGGTCACCACGATGTAAAAAAGATGTTGGGACTCTAGAAAGAGTACAGAGAAGAGCAACAAAGATGATTAGGGGACTGGAGGCCAAAACATACAAGGAACAGCTGCTGGAATTGGGTATGTCTAGTTTAATGAAGAGAAGGACGAGGGGGGACATGATAGCAGTGTTCCAATATCTCAGGGGCTGCCCCAAAGAAGAGGGAGTCAAGCTATTCTCCAAAGCGCCTGAAGGGAGGACAAGAAGCAACGGATGGAAACTAATCAAGGAGAGAAGCAACCTAGAACTAAGGAGAAATTTCCTGACAGTTAGAACAATTAACCAATGGAACAACCTGCCTCCAGAAGCAGTGAATGCTTCAACACTGGAAGTTTTTAAGAAGAGACTGAACAGCCATTTGTCCGAAATGGGATAGGGTTTCCTGCCTGAGCAGGGGGTTGGACTAGATGACCTCCAAGGTCCCTTCCAACTTTATTATTATTATTATTATTATTATTATTATTATTATTATTATTATTATTATTATTATTATTATTGTTGTTGTTGTTGTTGTTGTTGTTGTTGTTGTTGTTGTTGTTGTTGAAGTGAATTTGGCTTTCCTGTTGACCTTGCTTATCAGAGCATCACAAAAGAGGATTACGTGATTCCAGGACAACTGCAATCATCATAAGTATGAACTAGTTGACAAGTGTCTAAATTTTGATCATGTCACCATGGGGGTGCTGTAACAGTTGTAAGTGTGAAAAACGTCATGTTTTTCAGTGCCATTTGAACAGTCACTAAATGAATGGTTGTAAACTGAGCACTACTTGTACAGCAAACCTTTAGTCTCTTTAGCTCGGCTGATATTTTGTAAACAGGCTGTCCCATTTTTGCTCTGCACTTTGAGAACGATTTCTTTATGACCATCATCCAACTTTTCTTTCTTTCTTTTTTTAAAATAAATTTTATTAAGTACAAAAGGAAAAAAGAAATTAAAAAACATTGAACGTAGTGGATCATCCTTGATATATATCTTTGTCTAATCATTCCATACTGTAATAATAATAATAATAATAAAGTTGGAAGGGACCTTGGAGGTCATCGAGTCCAACCCCCTGCCCAGGCAGGAACCCTACACCATTTCAGACAAACGGCTGTCCAGTCTCTTCTTAAAAACTTCCAGTGTTGGAGCATTCACCACTTCTGGAAGCAGGTTGTTCCATTGGTTAATTGTTCTAACTGTCAGGAAGTTTCTCCTTAGTTCTAAGTTGCTTCTCTCCTTGATCAGTTTCCACCCATTGCTTCTCGTCCTGCCTTCAGGCGCCTTGGAGAATAATATATATAATAATATATATAATATATATAAGAATAAATCCAACTTTTCTGAACCTCACCCTGTTCTCTGCAGATCGTTGGATTAAAAGTGGCCTCAATTTCCCCAACATGTGGGGCTTGTCTTCCAATATGTGCTGATGGGCACTTTGTTTGGGAACCTTGTTTTAATAAACAATTAACTATTGTTAAATGTTATCATTTTTAATAAGAGGGAAATGTAAAGAAAAGTAGGGGGAATCCTCATTCCCCCCCCAGGCTGTGATAAAGTGTCTTCTCCTTTCCTTCTCCCTATAGATTGCAGAAGATCCTGGGGGAATCTCCACCCGTTGCCCGCATGGACATTCAGCTCCCCATAATTTCTGATGAGTTTAAGTTTCAAGTATGGAGGAAGATGTTCCGTGCAATAATGCCAGGTAGAAACCACCACTTGCGGGATAAGGCTGCATGTGTCATGGTTCCGACAGATGAAACTCTTCAAAGAACTTGGAGGCATTGTTTACCTTAAAGAATCTTTATTCGAGCAGCATAGATAGCATCGGCACATACATAAGCGAAGCCAAAATCTGGATTCCCCTCCCCTTAGCACATAGGATCAACCACAATTCCCTCCTCTGATTAACAGTCATAAATCAAATTCTCCAATTAGTTTGAAATGTAGGCTTTCCCTCCTTTACTCCAACCCGCCATTTCTTATCATCTCTTATTTCAAAAGCCCTGAATTCATACACTATTACAATATTGTTATGTCTAACTAATTCCCATCACATTCTTCCTCCTCCTCCAGTATCATCTAATTCTAAGAGTAAAGCATAAGAAAGAAAAAGGCTGCATCTCCATAGGTTGTCAAAGCAAGAACATCCAATGTTAGCAGCGTTGACAGCATGTGTGGGGGTGTGTTTTAAAAGAAGTCGGCTCTTTGTATCCTTTTGAATGTAAGAGTTGATGTAGGAGCTCCAATTTTCCTCACCCGAGTCTATATATATTGCCATTACAGTAGAGGTTATTGCAGCCTGTCACATGACACGACATAAGGTAACACCTCCGCTCTGAGAACTAAAGAGAAGGTGGATTTTCTAAAGATAAGGTGTACAGGTAGTCCTTGATGTATACCTGCAACCAAGCCCAACATTTCTGTTGCTAAGCAAGAGAGAGATTAAGTGAGTTTTGCCCCATTTTATGACCTTTCTTGTCATAGTTGTTAAGTGAATCACTGCAGTTGTTAAGCTAGTAATGTGGTTGTTAAGTGAATCTGGCTTCGTCCTTGACTCTGCTTGCCCGGAGTTCGCAAAAGGTGACCACATGACCCCGGAACACTGCAACCGTCATAAATACGAATCAGTTGTCAAACACCTGAATTTTGATCACGTGACTGCAGGGATACAGCAACAGTCGGATGAAAAATAGTTATAAGACACCTTTTTCAATGCCGTTGTAACTTCAAACGGTCACTAAATGCCCGGTTGTAAATCAAGGATTACCTACACTCACTTTCTGTGTTACTCAACTCTGTCCTTTCTAAAATACTACTATTACTACTACTACTACTACTACTACTACTACTACTGCTACTAATAATAATGTTGGAAGGGACCTTGGAGGTCATCTAGGCCAGGGCTTTTCAATCTTTTCACCCATTGTACCACTTTTAGGATATGACAATATCCGAGTACCACCAGTTGCCTAGCAATGTGTCAAAAACCTGATGACCAAAAAAAAGAAGAAGAAAAAAGTGTGAAGTACAGGTAGTCCTTGACTTACAACAGTTCGCTTAGTGACTGTTCAAAGTTACAATGGCACTGAAAAAACTGCCCCCCAAGCCACAGCCGAGCAAGACACCTGCCTGCCCACCCAGCGGCGCTCTTCCTCCTGTCCAAGGTTTTCATTGTTGTGAGCATTTCTGTTGAGGATTGGCAGCAGGGGTGGGGTGGGGGGTGTTTGGTTTTTATTCCCCCCCCCTCTGCTGGGTGGTTGCAGCAGGTTTTGGTCACTTCACATGACCCTGGGACACTGTGACCGTCATAAATATGAATCAGTTGCCAAGCATCTGAATGTAAATCACAAGACCCTGGAGATGCTGCAACATTCCAGCTGATCGGCGCTTCTTCTGGGCTCAGCAGAAGCGCCAGGATCAGCGCAGAGCTCCAGCTGGAGCCTGGCGCTGATCCTGGCGCTTCCGCTGAGCCCTGACAGTCCCGAAGAAGCACTGATCCTGGCGCTTCCGCTGAGCCCTGACAGCCCTGCAGCTTCAGCCATCTCTCGCTCAGGCTTGTGCAGTTCTGCCACCAGTTCAGCTCATTCCCCTCCCCCACTACCACTTTTCTGGGATGGTCGCGTACCACCTACCAGGTGCCAATGTATCACAGGTGGTACCCATACCACTGGTTGAAAAGCCCTGATCTAGTCCAACCCCCTGCTCAGGCAGAAGACCCTATAGTATAGGGTTTCCTGCCTGAGCGGGGGTATTGGACTAGAAGACCTCCAAGGTCCCTTCCAACTCTGTTATTCTATTCTAAATATCTTTGCAAGTTAAGGAATGAATAATTCAGAATGAATAATTATGTTCACTCTTACGCTATTTCTTTTCTAAGTACAGAAAGCCTATCCACTGATTAAATCCTCTCCATGAAAGAAAAGAAAGAAAGAAAAAAATCCTTATTTTCACATTGTGACTAATCTTAACGTCTTTCTCTCCTCCTGAAGCTTTGGAAAACCTGACCTTGGACCCAGCCACCGCGCAAGCCAACCTAGTGGTGTCTGAAGATGGGAAAAGAGTGGAATGTGTTGAACATAAGCAAGCCGTGAGCTCGGATGACCCACAACGGTTTGACAAGTCCAACTGCCTGGTCTCACGCCAGAGCTTCTCACAAGGAGAACACTACTGGGAGGTGACAGTAGATGACAAGCCCCGTTGGGCTCTGGGCCTCATCTCAGCTGAAACCGGGCGCAAGGGCCGCCTGCACGCCACCCCGTCCAATGGCTTCTGGCTGGTGGGTTGCAAGGAAGGGAAAACCTACGAGGCCTATGTGGAGCACAAGGAACCCCGGTCTCTGAAGCTGGAGGGAAAGCCCAGCCGAATTGGTATCTACCTCAGCTTCGACGATGGCCTCCTGGCCTTCTACGATGCCAGTGACGAAGACAATCTGGTCCAGATCTTTGCTTTCCATGAGCGCTTTACAGGCACGGTCTACCCCTTCTTTGACGTCTGCTGGCACGACAAGGGCAAGAACAGCCAGCCTTTAATCCTCTACACCCCAGAGTCACAGGAGCGATAACTAACCATGAGCAGAAATGACCCGGTATCTTCTAGACCAGCCTTCTAGACCCGGGTTCCTCTTTATGTGCTGAGTCTGCATCGTGTAGCATCCTAAAATTCTAGACAATTATAATCCCAATAGCTCTGGAGAACACCAAATGAGCAAAGGCTGCTATAAATTCACCCATTACTAGCTCCTATCTATATTATCACCTGCCATGGTCTTCAGAGGAGCTGTTTCTTACCAAAGCTGCACATTGTACCCCTCTCCCCAATTATTAGCAATTTTAACTCCGTTGCACACAGACTCCTAAGTCATAGCCACATTCAGTTTGATTAAAGAAATGCCACTGTATCAGCACAGGTCTGTCATCTAAAACTTGGAATCTTGACAATTTTCTCGGTTTAGAAATAAAGGCTTATTATCCTTGTTATATCTTCGGTTCTTTAGGCATTGAATGAGGCAGAGTGTTGAAACAAGCAACAAGTTTATTAACTCAGAACAGAAGCAGCCCTAAAGGCTGCTGCACAGCTATTTATACAGGTAGCCTCTAGGTGGCAACCAATAGGTTTAAAGTAACAGTTTCCCGCCCCAAACCTGATTATCAGCTTGGAGACAGCCAGTCTGGCTTTCAGTAACGGCAACTGTTAAACAATACAGCAATGTAAGTCAGACATTAAGCAAGTGATTTAAAACAGTTGTGGCCAATACATTACAATCCTTGTAGGTGTTCAGTAAAGCAGGGCTTTTCAACCAGTGGTACGGGTACCACCTGTGGTACATTGGCACCTGGTAGGTGGTACGCGACCATCCTAGAAAAGTGGTAGTGGGGGAGGGGAATGAGCTGAACTGGTGGCAGCACCGCACAAGCCTGAGCGAGAGATGGCTGGAGCTGCAGGGCTGTCAGGGCTCAGCGGAAGGGCCAGGATCAGCGCCAGGCTCCAGCTGGAGCTCAGCACTGATCCTGGTGCTTCTGCTGAGCCCAGAAGAAGCACCGATCAGCTGGAATGTTGCAGCATCTCCAGGGTCTTGTGATTTACATTCAGATGCTTGGCAACTGGTTCATATTTATGACGGTCACAGTGTCCCAGGGTCATGTGAAGTGATCAAAACCTGCTGCAACCACCCAGCAGACGGGGGGAATAAAAACCAAACACCCCCACCCCATCCCCGCTGCCAATCCTCAACAGAAATGCTCACAACAATGAAAACCTCGGACAGGAGGAAGAGCACCGCCCGGTGGGCAGGCAGGTGTCTTGCTCGGCTGTGGCTTGGGGGACACTTTTTTCAGTGCCATTGTAACTTCGAACAGTCACTAAGCGAATTGTTGTAAGTTGAGGATTACCTGGACTTCATCACCTTTTTCCTTTTTTGGGGGGGTCATCAAGTTTTTGACACCTTGCTAGGCGACTGGTGGTACTCGGATATTGCCATATCCTAAAAGTGGTACAATGGGTGAAAAGGTTGAAAAGCCCTGCAGTAAAGTTAAAGTCTGCAGACTTTGGAAGGAGAGGGCAAGATTGGGGCTGGCTGATTTCCTGGAAGACAGAGCAGGGTTTCTCAATCTTAGGAACTTTAAGTGTTCTGGACTTCAACTCCCAGAATTCCCAGCCAGCACAGATCATGTGAGAATGGAGACTTTGCTAGCCTAAATAGCTCCCTGCCTAGAGCTGCTTTATTATGTGGTCCTTATTCTTTTATCACCACAGTCCTCATTGGAAATTGTCACTTAAAGTCCAACCATTGTAAAAATGCCAGTTTTTTCATTTTTTAAACAAACAATGTCATCCTTCATAATATCAAACTGGTTGTTGCTTGATAAATGTATATCTAAAGACAAGGCTGAGTTCAAAGATGGACTTTACATTTACATTTCTTTACATCGCTAGGATCTGGAACGAACTACCCCCCGAGATCCGGATGATTCCGGATCTCCTTACTTTCCGCCGCGCCCTCAAGACATGGCTTTTTCAGCAAGCGGGCCTGGCCTAGGGAGGATTTTAAATCGGGTTTTTTAAGACTAATTTTAACTGCACAACTTTAAATATTGGTTTAATTTGGTTTTATCTGGTGAGGGTTGTAAATATGTCTATGTTTTTTAAATATGTTGTGAGCCGCCCTGAGTCCCGTCGGGAGAAGGGCGGGATATAAATCAAAATAAATAAATAAATAAATAAATAAAATCGCTCAGAAACTACCAGGCAGAGTGGATTCATAGCAACCTGTCAAATTTAATCCATCCTCATCTGTCTTAAAACCAAAGGCAAAATACATGGTCAAATAATTTTGTGAGCTTGTTCAATGAAAAAAAAATCTTGTGTAAGTTAATGCAATAATTTTGATATTTGGGAAAGATAATGCCATTCTCTATGGGAGATATTGATTCATTTACTTACTAAAATTAGGAAGTCATCCAACCCAAAACATTAGAATTGGTTCTTTTGAACTGTGGTGTGGGAGAAGATTCTTGAGAGTCCTTTGGACTGCAAGGAGATCAAATCCATCAATCCTGAAGGAAATCAACCCTCACTGTCCTTTGGAAAGACAGATATTGAAGCTGACGCTCAATTATTTTGGCCACCAAATGAGAAGAGAGAACTCATTGGAAAAGTTCCTGATGTTGGGAAAGATTGAAGGCAAAAGGAGAAGGGCCGGGAGAGGACGAGATGGGTAGATAGTGTCACTGATGCAATGAACATGAATTTGGGAAACTTGTAGGAGACAGTGGAGGATGGGGAGCCTGGCTTGCTATGGTCCATTGGCTCACAAAAAGTCAAGTATGACTTAGCAACACAACAACAACAACTCTGGGTAGTGCACAGTAACAAAAACAGATAATAAACTGAAAAGAAAACCTCCACATAATACTAAAACATACTGTACACACAATGAAAATATTGTGGGAAGTCAGCCCCCCAGAGAAGGAAATATTAAAAGGGCAGGAAAATATATTTCCTCAAAGGATCTTAAAGAGGCAGAAAAGCATGCCCAGTTTTTCTTAATAGCCCCCAGGTCTCTCCCCCCCCAAGCAGAAATCAGCTCTATAGAAATGCAGATGTAAATAATCCATTCAGGAAGGTTGGCGGCCTCCAGCTAGAAGCTTAGGAAGACAAAGACACCTAAAATCTACATACCCCACCCAAACTTTAGGACAGGACATAATAGGATTAACACAGAGATATCAAAGGGCACACTCAGACTCAGGTCAAAGTCCATGCCACAGGAACAACGCCACAAAGAAAAGGCTCCAGAGGGTATAAAAACCCACTCCCTACATGTGTTCGCTCTCTTTTCTGCTAGAGCCATCTTTCTGTCTGGCTCTCCTCTTCAATAAACTGCAACCTTTTTTCTAAAGCAGTCGCCATGTTGTTTGTCCCCGGCTTGGACTGAACCATGATGAAAGCGTTTTTTTCAACAATTGGATATACAGAAAAATAATGACTACCAAGAACCATAATAACAGCAATGAAGGGGGGGGGGTTCCACTCAACACCAATATGTAGATTAGTTTTCAAGCAGGAACTCTGATATTTAAAGAAGCAGTATTCCTCAATGCAAGTCGGAGAATGCACCAAGTGGTATAGTCCTCCAGTAGAAACCCTCCCCACATTTGAAGAAAAATATATATTTTTCCCATTCTGCAAGAATCATTTGCTCACACGCTATCCTGTTGTTGTTGTTTTTAATTATCTGCTGACTTTGCCTATGCTATTTTCTCCATCAAATATTTATTTTTGAGCATCTCCTCTTTATAGTTCCTCTTTGAACCTCTGGACATAGACAAATGTAACTTCTGTTTTTGTGTTTCTAGTCCAGAGCCCTAGTCCTAGTCCAGAGGCTATTTAAAAACCATAAGCACATAAGTCACAATTCACAACTCACAAAAAAATAGGACAAATTCCCTATTGTATTCACACTCACAACTACAATCTTCTGTTCAGGAAGTGTGTAAGACCAATCGTTTTAGCACTGGTCGAATATTAAAGTGAATTATCCTGCATTACTCTGTTCTTTATCTTATCTAAACTTAAAATGTGGAAAGATATAACCCATACAGTATACAGTAATAGTTAGAAAGCAAAATATTTTGACTTCCTATGAAAGGCTAGATATAGCACTTCTCCAGTTTTGGAATAAGTCTGTAGTAAGCAAAACTTAATTTCCTTTTTTGGCTATTGCACGGGAGAATGCATTAGCACGTTCCACTTTCAGAAATAGTGTAATTCTGACAGGCTGGAGAGATAGCACCGCTTTGCTGTCATTCCCATGACCTACCTCTGTGAGAAGTTTTATATCAAAATCTATTTTATTATTTATACTGTTTCCATCTTCCCTTAAAACATTAACAGAATCCACAATGGATTGAGAATCAACGTCTCCACTAGATAATTGACCGTCAAGCTGAAACTAAATTAATTAAGGAAAAATAGCAAACGGGGGAAAATCCTTTACTTTCTCAAACCCCCAAATAAGTTATCCAGACCTAATCCACATATCAAAGGATAAAGTGACACAAATAGTTAATTAAATTAGGTCTCCCAGTGGAACTGCATGTTCACAAGAATAAACATCATAGACATACCTACACATATATGTACACGCCCCCTCAAGTGTCACCCTAGAACAGGGGTCTTCAAACTTGGCTCTTTTATGACTTGTGGACTTCAACTCCCAGAATTCCTTAGCCAGCTTGCCTGGCTGAGGAATTCTGGGAGTTGAAGTCCATAAGTCATAAAAGGGCCAAGTTTGAAGACCCCTGCCCTAGAATTAGCAGCTAGACACTTCCACACCAGGAGTAGCTCCCCTATAAAAGTCTGCCACTGTACCCCATTTCTCTGCAGCTGTCCCTAAAGTCAAACTCCTTGCTTTTAAGAATACATATTTCTTCTTTCCTCACAGCTGTCTGGATCTCATTTTTTCTTTATTCTTGCACAAGCCCGGCTCGAACGGGAACCCCAAATTATTCTTCTGACACCTCATTTGGTAGATGGAACTCTCTGAGATCTTGTATCCTCACTATCTCTCCCAGCCCTGCTGATCTTCTTCTTCCTATTCATCAATATTATTATGGTTCATCATACAGTCAGTCAGATGTTCAGACTGGATTTGGCATTTTTGTGACCAATCAAGTTCTTTCTGAGGACCTGGGATAAACAGATGTGGATGTTTGATGGTGTTACAAATATCGTCGCAGGATGTAAGCTGTTCCGAGTAAAGCTGCCTTTTGCAATTGACTGTTGGTGAATTTGTCAAGGCTGATGGTGTTCAAGTGGTGACAAATTCACCATCAGTCAATTGCAAATGGCAGCTTTACTCGGAACAGCTTACATCCTACGACAAAATCTGTAACACCATCAAACATCCACATCTGCCTATCCTAGGTTCTTGGAAAGGACTCGATAGGTAGACAAAAATGCCAAATAAAGTCTGAACATCTGGCTGACTATGTGGTGAACCATAAGTTTGTTTGCCGTCCATCCCTCTGCAAGGCAACTCGGGCGGCTTACAACATCAGCTCTGGACAGCTTACAACATTAAATATGAATGTAGTGGGCTACCATTTACTCCACCAGCATTGCCCCAACCACTCGCATTGGGCAGGAGGAATAATGTATCGCCGGAATACCTGCAGTACACAGTTTTCCATCCAGTGGTGGGATTCAGCCAGTTCGCACCACTTCGGCAGAACCGGTAGCTAATTTGTTGTTGCCCAGGCCCAGAACGGACTTCCGGAAGCGGCATCCACACAGAGAACCGGTTGTTGACATATTTGAATCCCACCACTGTTTCTGTCATGCCTCCGTCCGAGCCTGACTCTGAGGACGACATGGAGTTCCCTGTTGAGGCCCAGGAGGGGGTGTCTGTGGCTTCGGAGGACTGTGGGGAGGAACAGGCTGAAGCAGGCCAGGGCCCTTCAAGTTTGGAACAGGGAAGGCAGAGCTCAGGCGAGGAGCAAGGCCCCTCCCCACCAGATCCCAGAGCAAGGAG
>NW_015388774.1:180647-187583 GCF_001527695.2 Protobothrops mucrosquamatus
GATGGGAGCTCTTGTACTTGGACTCTTTGTATTTTGGATCAAGTTTGTTTCCTGCTGAGTTCTCCTTGCTGTCCTCAGTTTTGTAGTTTGCAGGTTATAGGCAAGCTGGGTGTTGAAAAGATCGTTTCGCGTTGTTTGTTATCTGTTTTACTTTAAAGAACTGTTTAACTCCGTTGACTGTTTTATTGAACTTGTGCCAGCATATGTTGGGTGAACGTTGTTGGGCTGTTGGGTGAACGTTGGCAGTGCTTACAAAGACAATTATTCTGACCAGCTAATTGCTTTGCCTCCATTCGGTGCCCTGGGTCATCACAGTTTCCATCCTAATCTTCTTCTATTGGCTCCTTTATGGTTGCATCACTATCATCTAATTGCTTTTTTTTTAGCCAGTAGAAGAAGAATAACCATCTGTAGAAAACCCTCCTGCTGTCCCTCATTGTTCCTGATTATTACAACTCCCGAAATCAAAAAGGAGAGTAACTTTCTAAATGGGTGTTTTTCAAACGTAGCAAGTTTAAGATGGATGATTTCAACTCTCAGAATTCCCCAGCCAACCTCCTGGGTGGAGAATTCTGGGAGCTGAAGTGCATATATTTTAAAGTTGCCAGGCTGCTCTAAATGCCCCCACTTAAAAAAGAATTACCTTTGATGATTAAATATTAAGATCTGAGAAAGGCTGGGTTGATTGCCCTCTTATAGCCAGCACTTCCTTCAGCACTGATAATGTTACTAAGTCTGGTAATGAAACCTCTGCAGGAAAACAACTAAGTTCAGAGAACACCAAGGACCCAATGATTTCACTCTGAGCAACATGTTGTTGTTGTTAGTTGTGAAGTTGTGTCCGACTCATCGCGACCCCATGGACAACGTTCCTCCAGGCCTTCCTGTCCTCTACCATCTTCTGGAGTCCATTTAAGCTCACTCCTACTGCTTCAGTGACTCCATCCAGCCACCTCATTCTCTGTCATCCCCTTCTTCTATTGCCCTCAATCTTTCCCAGCATCAGGCTCTTCTCCAGTGATTCCTTCCTTCTCATTAGGTGGCCAAAGTATTTGAGTTTCAACTTCAGGATCTGGCCTTCTAAGGAGCAGTCAGGGTTGATCTCCTCTAGGACTGCCCGGTTTGATCGCTTTGCAGTCCAGGGGACTCGCAGGAGTCTTCTTCAGCACCATAGTTCAAAGGCCTCGATTCTTTGGCGCTCAGCCTTTCTTATGGTCCAGCTTTCACAGCCATACATTGCAACTGGGAAAACCATGGCCTTGACTATACTCACTTTTGTTGGCAGGGTGATGTCTCTACTTTCTGAGCTACATACGTTCCTCAAATTTATAATATCTATAATTTTGGAGGGGTAGAATACATGACAACTAAAAGTAGAATAAAACCGATATAATTTTCTAATCAACATTCACAGAAACTGAGATTCACGGGCATATTCTATGTGTGCCTTATGTAAATGAGAACAATATTTAGATTACTTTCAGGAACCAAAGTTTAGCCACCTGAAATGGGAAGCTGGAGTATTTTGAAATATGTTAGCTATAACCCAGCTGTTTCCTGAATAGGTTCTATTTTCTTTCTGCTAAGAAAAGACCCACACATTGTCTTCCTTACAGAGAAAAAAAAATAGATTAAAACCAGCTGAAGGCAAGGTGATAATGGTAGTGTATTTCATGATTGTATCTCTAATGACATCCTGTTTTGAGGGTCTGTTTTCACACCTTTTTTTTTTATTCAGAAGTGTCAGTGGGATTAAAAAAAATGTTCTTCCTAAAAACTTGGTTTCACTGCATTTTACAAAACAAAACTAACTTCAGTGAGGTTTACAGATAAGAGAATGAATATCATGCAGCATGGATACTTTGTTAGAATCAGAGATAGGATTAGAGGCTCATGTGCTATCCTCTTAACCGTGTATTTAAGACCAGCACTCCACTATACAATATTTGTTAGGAGAAGAATTAAATATTTCTTTCTATAAAACCTTTGGTCCAAAAATTAATTGTTCCCCCCAAAATGAAATGGGGATGGTAAAGCATGGCGGCACTCTAAAACTTTAATCACGCACAGTGTTGATAGAAGGACCATATACTACCTAAATGACTTGTGTCACTTAGCAAAATGCTAAGTGAAACTAATTGTACAAATCAAGCTTGCTAGCTTGTGAAAATGTGGCTGCCAGGTATGTCTAGTTTAATGAAGAGAGGGACGAGGGGGGACATGATAGCGGTGTTCCAATATCTCAGGGGCTGCCACAAAGAAGAGGGAGTCAAGCTATTCTCCAAAGCGCCTGAGGGCAGGACAAGAAGCAACGGGTGGAAACTAACCAAGGAGAGAAGCAACCTAGAACTAAGGAGAAACTTCCTGACAGTCAGAACAATTAATCAGTGGAACGAGTTGCCTCCAGAAGTTGTGAATGCTCCAACACTGAAAGTTTTTAAGAAGAGATTGGACAACCATTTGTCTGNGTCTCTTCTTAAAAACTTCCAGTGTTGGAGCATTCACCGCTTCTGGAGGCAGGTTGTTCCACTGGTTAATTGTTCTAACTGTCAGGAAGTTTCTCCTTAGTTCCAGGTTGCTTCTCTCCTTGATTAGTTTCCATCCGTTGCTTCTTGTCCTGCCTTCAGGCGCTTTGGAGAATAGCTTGACTCCCTCTTCTTTGTGGCAGCCCCTGAGATACTGGAACACTGCTATCATGTCCCCCCTCGTCCTTCTCTTCATTAAACTAGACATACCCAATTCCAGCAGCCGTTCCTTATATGTTTTAGCCTCCAGTCCCCTAATCATCTTTGTTGCTCTTCTCTGTACTCTTTCTAGAGTCTCAGCATCTTTTTTACACCGTGGTGACCAAAACTGGATGCAGTATTCCAAGTGTGGTCTTACCAAGGTATTGTAAAGTGGTATTAATACTTCTATTAATTCTAATAGAATAGAATAGAATAGAATAGAATAGAATAGAATAGAATAGAATAGAATAGAATAGAATAGGAGCTGGAAGGTACTTAGAGGTCTTGTAGTCCAGCCCCTTGCTCAACCAGGAGAACCTATACCATTTTAGACAAGTGACTGTCTAGTCTCTTCTTAAAAACCTCCAGTGATGGAGCACCCACGATTTCTGAAGGCAAAGCTGTTCCACTAGTTAATTTTCCTCACTGTTAGGAAGTTTCTCTTTAATTCCAGGTTGCTTGTCTCTTTGATTAGTTTCCAATCATAGTTTCTTGTCCTGCCCTCTGATGCTTTGGAGAATAACTTGACCCCCTCTTGTTTGCGGCAGCTCCTCAAAAACTGGAATACTGCTATCATGTCACCCCTATTTCTTATTTTCTTTAGGCTAGCCAAACCTAAATCCTGCAGCCATTCTCCAGAGCACCTGAAGCAGGACAAGAAACAATAGATCATACATGTCAAACTCGTGACGTCATGTGATGTCACACGACGTATCAGAGCTTTTTCGGCAATGGGATGGGCGTGGTTTCCTGGTGACGCGTCCTGTCTGTGGGCCGGCAGTTTGACACCCCTGTAATAGATGGAAACTAATCAAGGAGAGAAGCAACCTAGAACTAAGGAGAAATTTCCTGACAGAACAATTAATCAGTTGAATAACTTGCCTCCAGAAGTTGTGAATGCTCCAACACTGAAAGTTTTTAAGAAGAGATTGGACAGCCATTGGTCTGAAATGGTATAGGGTTTCCTGTCTGAGCAGGGGGTTGGACTAGAAGACCTGCAAGGTCCCTTCCAACTTTATTATTCTATTCTGTTCTGTTCTGTTCTGTTCTGTTCTGTTCTGTTCTGTTCTGTTCTGTTCCGTTCCGTTCCATTCCATTCCATTCCATTCCGTTATGTTCTGTTCTGTCCTGTTCCGTTCCGTTCCGCTCTGCTCTGCTCTGCTCTGTTCTGTTCTGTTCTGTTCCGTTCCGCTCCGTTCCATTCCATTCCATTCCATTCTATTCTCTTCTGTTCTGTTCTCTTCTGTTCTATTCTATTCTATTTTCTGTTCCGTTCCGTTCCATTCCATTCCATTATATTCTGTTCTGTTCCGTTTCGTTCCGTTCCGTTCCATTCCATTCCATTCCATTCCATTCCATTCTATTTTATTCTATTCTATTCTATTTTCTGTTCCGTTCCGTTCCGTTCCGTTCCATTCCATTCCATTATATTCTGTTCTGTTCCGTTCCGTTCCGTTCCGTTCCGTTCCGTTCCGTTCCATTCCATTCCATTCTATTTTATTCTATTCTATTCTATTTTCTGTTCCGTTCGTTCCGTTCCGTTCTATTCTGTTCTGTTTGTTTTGTTTTGTTTTGTTTTGTTTTGTTTTGTTTTGTTCTGTTTTCTGTTCTGTTCTATTTTCTGTTCCATTCCATTCCATTCCATTCCGTTCCGTTCCGTTCCGATCCGTTCCGATCCGTTCTGATCCGTTCTGTTCTGTTCTGTTCCATCTCTATTCCAATTCTATTCTATTCTATTCTATTCTATTCTATTCTATTCTATTCTATTCTATTCTATTTTCTATTCTATTCTATTCTATTCTATTCTATTCTATTCTATTCTATTCTATTCTATTCTCTGTTCTGTTCCATTCCGTTCTATTATTTACAATGGTTGTAGCATCCCTGAGTTATATGATCGCCATTTGAGACCCTCCCAGCCAAATTCTGACAAGCAAAGTCAGAGGGGGGAAGATGGATTTGCTTAATGGCCATGTGATTCACTTAAATGCAATGGTTCACTTAAAACCATGGTAAGAAAGGTCATAAAATGGGCCACGATATACTGAACTCCTGTACCCTTTTTTGTGAACAGTGAATTCAACACTGAGCTGTGTGACTGTTGAAGTGTTATCCTTAAACTCGGATAAGCCATCATTTTTAGCTTTTCCTCACTCTGCTCAACCTGGATGGGTATACATAAATAGTCCTCCAGGCAGTGGACCAATGGCCTCAAACAGACCTATGTTCAGTCACCCAGTGATCTGTCCTTCCAAAAAGAAGGCCATTCTAAGCAAAACAGAGCTTCTCATAATCTGGGAAACTGGAAAGTGTAAACCCTTTAGCTTTGATAGAACAAGAACCCAAGTTTACTACGTATTTTTCCCCCTCCTGTTTAAACTGGGTCGGATTTCTATTTCCCAGAGAACAGTCCAGCCAGATCAGAGAATTGCATGATTCTGCCCTGCTAGACTGAACATCTAGAGAAGATATACTGTATTGAGAGTCCTGTCTGTTCCTCTGCCCCTACTCTGACAAATAGGGTGTGAGCCCTTCCCCATGGTAGGACAATGGTGGAATATGCTGCCTAAAAATGTATGCTTGGTTTTGATCCTTTTTTTCTTTCAGTAGGATTTTGATGTCTAGTGAGTATTACCTCTAGTAAGTGAAGAACCATGGTGGCACAGTGGTTAGAACAGAGATGGCGAACTTTTTAGAGACTGAGCGCCCAAACTGCAACCCAAAACCCACTTATGCATCGTCGAGTGCCGGGTGGGCATGGCCCATTGGCTGGGCGTGGCCCATTGGCTGGGCGTGGCTGCAGTGGTAACGGCAGACTGGGTGGGACTAAAAAGTTCAATCAATCAATTCCAACTTTGCAAGATCTTTTTTTTTCCTGCGAGAAGTTGAAATTGACTGATTGAACTTTTTTTTTTTGCACACGGCGGAAAGGTTTTATAAAACCCAGCTAAAGGCCTAGGACTGGGGCGACAGCGCATGTGCCCACAGAGAGGGCTCTGAGTGCCGCCTCTGGCACCCGTGCCATAGGTTCGCCACCACTGGGTTAGAATGTAGTATTGCAGTCTAACTCGCTGCTCGCTGCCAGGAGCTTGATTCTGACTGGCTCAAGGTTGACTCAGCCTTCCATCCTTCAGAGGTCAGTAAAATGAGGACCCAGATCATTGGGGGCAATATGCTGACTCTGCAAACCATTTAGCACTATGAAGCGGTATATAAGTCTATTGCTAGTGCTATTTGTGGTTGGGCATCCAGCAATGGTGTGATGATTTGTTTGACGTGGGCTTTGCTGCAGTGTATTTAGTGTAGGCTCTTTTTTTTTTGCATTGTTTTGAATACCTGGAATCTGCATTGATTGTGTGTGGGGGGGTGCATATAAATCTTGTGAAATAATGAACGCTGTGAAATAAATAACATTCTGTAGGTTATGCTTGAACATCAGTGTTCTATGATCACTCCAGATCTATCGTAAAATGGACTATCTTAATAAACCTTCCAAAGCGATAGTATGGTGATATGCAGTTCCTGAAATTTAAGCATGCTTCCTCTATTCCAGACGCCAACATAAGATGAGCTGATGCAAAGAGGCGTCTGTAGGACTTGGTGGAAAAGTGGAAAGAAAGACCAAAAAAAAAAAGAAAAAAAAAATGAAGGCAAATGAAGGCTGACAATGGTGCAGAGTAGGCTTGGCGCAAAACAGAGAGGAAGTGAGGGAAGTTGAAATTGCTTATCTTCTTGAATTATAGCCTTGCCACACTCTTCTTTTGCATGGTTGTTTCTTCTGTCCTTGCAAAACACAGGACACAATTTCTTTCTTCATTAGACGCAGCCATTTCTCCACTCCCGTTGAGTAAAGGATAAACGGGCAATATATTGTAGCCTAGGAATAGAGTTAGGACCTTCCATATTTCAACAGAATAGAAAAGAATATTTTATTTGGCCAAGTGAGATTAGACACACCAGGAATTTATCTCCCGTGCAGAAGCTTCTAGCTGCCCAGTTTGAGGGGAAATGTATTTTCAGTCTGGCAAGATTCTGTTAATGTAACCTTACAGTAAAGTTGGAGCTAATACTTTTGGATGTGCTTCTGGTGTGTACCACATTGCAAGGCTGACAACGGAGCTTGGGACGGCCTGGGGGAGGGCAACTAATGAACGGTGGATCATATACAACACAGATCAGGCCACTAACAATAATTTGATGCTTCTATTGT
>NW_015388774.1:189168-202916 GCF_001527695.2 Protobothrops mucrosquamatus
TCCCCCTCTGATTCTTGAGGCAGCTTCCCTTTTATCTCGGCTGCCCTGTGCGAATCAGCGACATTAAGCCATGGCTGAAACACCCACTTCTGGAAAGCAAAAGTTTCCCCCCATTCACTGACTCTTACAAGGCTTGGATGCAGCCGGCCGTCAACAGCTGAGGATGGAGTCTGCACAGCTGTTTTTCTATTTCTCAGCCATCGCTGGCAAGTGCCTTCTTTTATATATATATGTATATATATATATCAGGGTTATTGTGGAGTTTATGATTCTTATTCTCTTGCATTTATTAGGTGCAGTTGTTCATTAATTAATTAATTTATTAGATATTTTTTTATCCAAGTAGCTCAAGGCAGTGAATATATCTACCAATCCTTTCTTCTCCTATTTTCCCCACAATGATAATCTTGTGAGGTGGGTTGGGCTGAGAAAGAAAATGACTGGTTCAAAGTCATCTAGCTGGCTTTTATGGCTAAGGCGGGACTTGAACTCACCTCTTGTGGTTTCTAACCAGATGCCTTAACCACTAGACCAGGGTGCTCTCCAAACTTGGCAACATTAAGACTTGTGGACTTCAACTTCCAGAATTCTTCAGCCAGCCATGTGTGGAGATTCCTGCACTAGACCAAAATGGCTTTCTAGATTGCTTCATTATTTGTTCCTCTCTCTGTATTTTCTCTCTAATCTGCTTCTCTTGCATTATACTTCTCTGGCATTATAGGGATAGAATCAAGATCGCGTGAAGTATTAATACCACTTTACAATGCCTTGGTAAGGCCACACTTGGAATACTGCATCCAGTTTTGGTCACCACGATGTAAGAAAGATGCTGAGACTCTAGAAAGAGTACAGAGAAGAGCAACAAAGATGATTAGGGGACTGGAGGCCAAAGCATATAAGGAACGGCTGCTGGAACTGGGTATGTCTAGTTTAATGAAGAGAAGGGCGAGGGGGGACATGATAGCAGTATTCCAATATCTCAGGGGCTGCCACAAAAAAGTGGGAGTCAAGCTATTCTCCAAAGCGCCTGAAGGCAGGACAAGAAGCAATGGGTGGAAACTAATCAAGGAGAGAAGCAATCTAGAACTAACCTCTTTGAAGGACTGTCACTCTTGTTAATTGGTCACCTTGTTGGACGGAGGTCTTCGCCACTTACGAGGTTGTGACCTTCAAAAATTCTTCTCTGACCTGTCGGTAAACAGACTTTACCATATCCCAAAGGACGGACTCGTCCCCCAACCTGATCTACACCTCCAAGGTCCCTTCCAACTTTATTATTATTATTATTACTGCTGCAGGCAAACTTTGGATGTTTTGCAAGAAAAATAAATTGAAATTTAGAAAGTATAGAGAAACAAGGTCTGGGGATGCAGGAGACAAGGTTTTGGGAAAGCTACCTAAAATGCAGGTAGTCTTCCCATTCATTTATTTAGCGACCATTCAAAATTGCAGCAGCACTGAAAAAAGTGACATGATGGGTCATTGCCTTTACAACTATCACAGCATCCCAATGATCAGGTCATCAGAATTCAGGCACTTGGCAACCAGCATGTACTGTGGATGGTTGCAGCATCCAGGATCACGTGATAACTGTTTGTGACTTTCCCAGCCGGCTTCTTGACAAGCAAACTCAATGGGGGAAGCTGGATTCACTTACTGATGACATGATTCACTTAATAACTGCAATGATTCACTTGACAAGTGAGACAAAAATTCTAGAATCAAGAATCAGAATAGAGCTGGAAGGGACCTTGGAGGTCTTCTAGTCCATCCCCCTGCTCAAGCAGATCCTATACCATTTCAGACAAGTGACAGTCCAGTCTCTTCTTAAAACCTCCAGTGATGAAGTACCCACAATGTCTGGAGGCAAGCTGTTCCACTGGTTAATTGTCCTCGCTGTTAGGAAGTTTCTCCTTCATTCCAGGTTGCTTCTCTCTTTGATTCGTTTCCACTCAGTGGTGGGATTCAAATACCTGAACAACCGGTTCTCTGTGTGGATGCCACTTCCGGAAATCCGTTCTAAGTCGGGGAGGCTTCCCAGGCCCAGAATACCCCACCGGAAGTGTGTGGACGCCAGTTCCAGAAATCCATTTTGACCCTCGGAGACCTGGGGAAGGCTTCCCAGGCTCAGAATGGACATAATAATAATAATAATAATAATAATAATAATAATAATAATAATAATAATAATAATAATAATAATAATAATAATAATAATAATAATAATAATAATAATAATAGTAATGTTGGAAGGGACCTTGGAGGTCATCTAGTCCAACCCCCTGCTTAGGCAGGAAACCTATATCATTTCAGACAGATGGCTGTCCAGTCTCTTCTTGAAAACTTCCAGTGCTGGAGCATTCACCGCTTCTGGAGGCAGGTTGTTCCACTGGTTAATTGTTCTAACTGTCAGGAAGTTTCTCCTTAGTTCTAGGTTGCTTCTTTCTTTGGTTAGCTTCCACCCGTTGCTTCTTGTCCTGCCTTCAGGCGCCTTGGAAAATAGCTTGACTCCCTCTTCTTTGTGGCAGCCCCTGAGATGGATGCCACTTCCGGAAGTGGCATCCATGCACTTCCAGCAGCCCGTTCTGGGCCTTGCGAAAAGGGCTAGGAGATCAGCCAGTTCGCTGAACTGAACAAAAAATTAGCTACCAATTCTACCGAACCAGTGCGAACTAACTGAATCTCATCACTGTTTCCACCCATTGTTTCTTGTCTTGCCTTCATGTGCTTTGGAAAATAGGTGGACCCCCCTCCTCTTTGTGGCAGCCCCTCAAATACTGGAATATTGCTATCATGTCACCCCAAGTCCTTCTTTTCTCTAGACTAGTCGAACCCAAATCCTGCAACTATTCTTCTTTAGTCTCCAGGCCTTTAATCATCTTAGTTGCTCTTCTCTGTACTTTTTCCAAAGTCTCAACATCTTTTTGTAATGTGGTGAACAAAACTGGATGCAGTATTCCAGGTGTGGTCTTACTAAGGCTTTACAAAGCGGTACTAATACTTCACGTGGTTTTGATTCTGTGCCTCTATTTATATAACCAAAGATTGTATTAGCTTTTTTGGCTACTGCCCCAAATTGCTGGCTCACGTTTAAGCAATCGTTCACTAGGACTCCCTCTCACAGTTACTGTTTTTGAGCCAGATTTTGCCTAATCTGTAAAAAGGGTGTAAAATCAGGTGTAACTCAGTTAACCTTTTTTTAGCAATGAAAATTTTGCTCCCAATTATGGCCATGGGCCGAGGACTATCTGTACAACAGTGCGGTTATTTAATACAGAATTCAGATTTGATTCAGCAAATTATGCAAAGATTAGTATCATTGAGTCCTGTGGGGTTTACTCACATGCACATATGGGTTGTACTATAAAATATTCATTTATGATTTTCATCATTTACTTATTGGAGTAATTTGTATTTATTACAAATAGTGAACCGGGAGGGGGGTGTGTGTATTGTGTACCAATATGGAAGTTGCTATATGCCTTTAGACCTCCCAGCATTGGAACCCAGCTTACAAATACTGTTGCTTTGACTAAAAAGGAAAAAAGGTAGGATAGAATTGGAGGAAATTGTATAATTTGCATGATTTGCGTAAGAACACTGTGGTACCTATGGTGTCACTTTGGCTTCTAGAAGATACCTATGGTAGTGTTCTCACATTACAAATGGTTTGTAAACCATGGCTTAGAGCTTTGCAAACCTGGTCAATGGTAGTTGAATCAATGAACAGAGTTTAAGCGAACCTTGGTTTATAATGATGTGGAAAATCAATTGTAGATTTGTTTCCTGACTCGTGTACAGACTCCAGAAAGGGTGCAAAGAAGAGCAAAAAAAATGATTAGGGGACTAATCATATGGCTTTTCAACCATATGAAAAATGGTTGCTGGAATTGGGTATGTCTAGTCTAATGAAGAGAAGGACGAGGGGGGGACATGATAGCAATGTTCCAACATTTGAGGGGCTGCCACGAAGAAGAGGGAGTCAAGCTATTCTCCAAAGCACCTGAAGGCAGGACAAGAAGCAACGGATGGAAACTAATCAAGGAGAGAAGCAACCTAGAACTAAGGAGAAATTTCCTGACAGTGAGAACAATTAATTAGTGGAACGGCTTGCCTCTAGAAGTTGTGAATGCTCCAACACTGGAAGTTTTTAAGGAGAGACTGGACGGCCATTTGTCTGAAATGGTATAGGGCAGTGGTGGTGAACCTATGGCACGTGTGCCAGAGGCGGCACTCAGAGACCTCTCTGTTGGCACGTGTGCAACTGCCACCAGCACAGGTCCATCAGGCCGCCACTGCCACCTAGAGTAGGAGCCCCGCCCACCACAAAGGAGGCAAAGCGGCCGACTAGCAAGCTCAAGTAGAGGTGGTAGAGCAGAGGTCACCAACCATTGTTGATTGGTGGACTGGAAGAAAAGAGAGGGGGAAGCATTTTACATGTGTGCATGTGCGCACAGGGCCGCAAGCACGCACGCACTGCAGATGGGGCGGGGCTAGTGCCTGCGTGATACTCACTAGCCCTGCCCTGTTCTTGCATGGTGCAGCGCCTTGTATCTGCACCCCACGGCACGGCGGCAGCCATTTTTGCCCCTTGCAGCATGGTGGCCCATTTTTGCAGCCCCGATTTTTGCATGCCAGAGGTGGCACTCAGAGGTGCCTCCCTGCCCTTCCCTGAGGGCACCACAATGCTGATGCGGTCTTGGCACGTTGCAATAAATAAGTGGGTTTGGGGTTGCGGTTTGGGCACTCGGTCTCTAAAAGGTTCGCCATCACTGGCATAGGGTCTCCTGCTTGAGCAGGGGGTTGGACTAAAAGACCTCCAAGGTCCCTTCCAACTTCGTTATTCTATAATCTGTAATCTCTGATCTTTTCTCCAAATAACATTTAATGAACAATTTAGAACAATGTGGAAGAATTCAGCCAAAGTTCAGTTCTTTATTTGCTCACACATTATAGACAAAATCTTGCATGGCTGTCCAGGGAATTCTGGGAATTGAAGTCCATAGGTCTTAAAGTTGCCAAAGTTGGACATCTCTGGTTTATATACTGTATAGTGTAATATGATATACAATAGAGGATTAACCTATGTAAAGTAGGACATATATGGCTCTCTAGGTCCATTGGTCAGCCATGTGTATAAGCCATTAATGGGTCCCTCCTAGGTGAGCATGTCTAATTTCCTTTTATGGCTGTCTAAGCTATGGCCATCACATGCTCTTTTCTGAATTACGTAAGGTCTGAAGACATTGGGAAGACAATGGGAATTGAAGATCATCTTGCTCTAAACTGATGCCTTCAAAAAGGTATATTGTGCAATGCAATCACTCAGTATTTTTCCGCCGATTCTTCACACTTTTTAATTTCCATGAAACATCCCCTTCAGCAGGATCTCACAAAGTTTCCTTTTCTCGCTCAAAAGTATGCAACTTTTTTTGGGGGGGGGGGCAAGAACACACCTTTAAGTGGTGTGCTGGAAATTAACTCTAAAATGTAAGCAGAGCCAACTTAAAAAAAAGAAGAAGAATGGAATTCAACACAATTAGGTTTAAATTTAAAATTCAAGTCATCCTTGGCTTGAATCACTTGTGTGTGAGATGGCTGGCTGTATACTGTAAATTTGACAATTTATTTTCCACATCATTTTAAACCCAGGTTTAAACTCTGTTCATTGATTCAACTACCATTGACCAGGTTTGCAAAGCTCTAAGCCATGGTTTACAAACCATTTGTAATGTGAGAACACTACCACAGGTATCTGCTAGAAGCCACAGTGAAAACCATAGGTACCACAGTGTTCTTATGCAAAAGAAATGCCAAAAAAACCCCACAAACCCCACTATCTGAAGCAGCATTCTGAAAATCCCTTCAAATTATTAGAGAGCAGTAACATTCTTACACATCCAAGCAATTTAAATAGGAAAGAGGCGATCGAGGGTTGTCTAGATCATGGCTTTTCAACCTTTTCACAGATTGTACCACTTTTAGGACATGACAATATTTGAGTACCATCAGTGCTTAGCAAGGTGTCGAAAACTTGATGACAAAAAAAAGGGGAAATAAGTACCGGTTTTACTTTCTTCGGTGGCGGTTCCTTTGCTGAATCACTTTCCCTTTGCACTGACAAATGTATGATGAATTTATCCATATTTATTAATATGCACCACTTCCTTGGTGGTCAGGTGGCTGGTCGGCCCATCTTCCTCTCTCCCTCTCCTCTACTCCTTTGTTGGCCCCTCTGCTTGTCTCACAGAAGCCTCTCCTCTTCTCCCTCTCTCTTTCTCCATCCCTTTCTCTTTCTCTGTCGTCTTTTTTTCTTTCCCTCTCCCACCAAAATCTCCTCCTTTTCTAACTTCTCCCCTCTCCCCCCTCCTCCTCCTTTTCCCTTCCAGGGGCATCACTCTCTGGGGCTCAGGGAGAGCTCCAGCATAAGTCGCTACCCCAGTCTCACTCCCCCATGCAGTCACCCACTCCCCGGCTGGCCACTGTACACAGCACTGATCAGCTGGAGCTGCGTGCGCTGATCCAGGGCCCTGAGCAGAGCCTCAGCAAAACAGCAGCTCCAACTGAATCTCCGCCCAAAGACTGTGTGCGGCTGCCGGCCACCCCCAAGGCCATGGGAAGCGCCAATCAGCTAGAGCAGGGCTTTTCAACCAGTGGTACGGGTACCACCTGTGGTACATTGGCACCTGGCAGGTGGTACGCGACCATCCTAGAAAAGTGGTAGCGGGGGAGGGGAATGAGCTGAACTGGTGGCAGCACCGCACAAGCCTGAGCGAGAGATGGCTGGAGCTGCAGGGCTGTCAGGGCTCAGCGGAAGCGCCAGGATCAGCGCTTCTTCGGGGCTGTCAGGGCTCAGTGGAAGCATCAGGATCAGCGCCAGGCTCCAGCTGGAGCTCAGCACTGATCCTGGCGCTTCTGCTGAGCCCTGAAGAAGTGCCGATCAGCTGGAATGTTGCAGCATCTCCAGGGTCTTGTGATTTACATTCAGATGCTTGGCAACTGATTCATATTTATGACGGTCACAGTGTCCCAGGGTCACGTGAAGTGACCAAAACCTGCTGCAACCACCCAGCAGACGGGGGGAATAAAAACCAAACACCCCCCCACCCCACCCCCGCTGCCAATCCTCAACAGAAATGCTCACAACAATGAAAACCTCGGACAGGAGGAAGAGCGCCACCGGATGGGCAGGCAGGTGTCTTGCTCGGCTGTGGCTTGGGGGGCACTTTTTCAGTGCCATTGTAACTTCGAACAGTCACTAAGCAAACTGTTGTAAGTCGAGGACTATCTGTACTTTATCACTTTTTTCCTTTTTTGGGGGGGGGTCATCAAGTTTTTGACACCTTGCTAGGCGACTGATGGTACTCGGATATTGCCATATCCTAAAAGTGGTACAATCGGTGAAAAGGTTGAAAAGCCCTGAGGTAGAGCCATGTGAGCCAATCCTGGGCCCTCAGCAGAGCCCTAGCTGACTCTCTCACCCCAAGGCCTGTCTGCTGCTCCTGGTGATAGCAGAGGCTTCTGGAAGTGCCGATCAACTAGAGTTGCGCGTGCCGATCTTGGACCCTCAGCAGAGCCCCAGGAACATTGCAGCTCCAGCTGACACTCCCCCAGGCCTGTGCGGCACTGCCGCCACTTCAGCTCATCCCCCTGCTACACTTGTCTAGGTCGCATACCACCTGCCAGGTGCCAAAGTACCACCAGTAGTACGCATACCACCAGTTGAAAAGCCCTGGTGATGGTCAAAAATAGGCTGTGGCTTTTCTGCTTTATTGAACATGGAACGTATATTACAATCTGCTACAATTACTGGAGGAGATAAGATAGCAGGGTTCCACTATTTGAGGGGCTGCCACAAAGATGAGGGGGGGGGGTAAACTATTTTCCAAAGCACCAGAAGGCAAGATAAGAAACAATGGATGGAAACTAATCAAGGAGAGAGGCAACCTACAACTAAGGAGAAATTTCCTTGAGAGTGAGAACAATTAACCAGTGGAACGGCTTGCCTTCAGAATTTGTGGGTGCTCCATCACTGGAGGACTTTAAGAAGAGATTGGACAGCCATTTATCTGGAATGGTATAGATTCTCCTGTTTGTGCAGGGAGTTGGACTAAATGACCTCTAAGGCCCCTTTCAACACTGTAATTCTATGTTCTGTGTTCTGTTAAGACACACATACATTCATGCTGAGCTCAATTTCAAACCTCCTGTAAACAATCTGACAGTGTACGTTGTGACGTGCCAGCAGCATCTCTTCATTGACACATCTGGCAATTCCCAAGGAGTCATTTCATCAATAAGAAGCAGTGGTGGAAAGCATTTTATCATTAACTTGTGCTTCAATGATATAACTTTAATTAAATACCCTTGATAAAATCAGTCCCCGGGCCTTACTCTTTTTTTCATTCCTGTAACAGCAAAAATGACAAACCAATTGCAATTTGGATCAGGGTGATGGTTGCCTTTATTGCATGTCTGGTAGTTCACATCAGTCCTACATCAAAGGGGTAATGAGAGATTTTGCCAGCCCATCTTTGAGTCTCTGATCAGCATTCAGAATAACAGAGTTGGAAGGGACCTTGGGGGTCTTCTAGTCCAACCCCCTGCTCAAGCAGGAGACACTCTATCCCTCCAGTCAAATGGCTATCCAGTCTCTTCTTGAAAACCTCCAGTGGTGGACACTCACAGCTTCCAGAGGCAAGCCTTCCATTGATTAATTGTGGATGTGTAGTATCTGGGACACTACACATCCTCTTCACGACCTGTTTTCCTTGTTCCCTTCTGGGAGGAGGGGGCTTCGTGGTATCCGAAGCAGAACATCCAGATTCAGCCAGAGTTTCATTCCATACAGCATTAATCTTGTGAACTCTCAAGCTTCCTCCTTCCGTTATATATTCAAGATGGACAATATTTAATATTTATTTGCTACGTATATGTAGGGATGTGGGTTTATACATATGTTGTTCATAGTATGTTTAGGTGTGTGTCATGTATGTGTCTCACTTTGAGAGCGGGCAACTAAATTTCATTTTTGATGTGTGCCATTGTGCCCACAGTATAAAAATGACAATAAAGATTATCTTATCATCTTATCTTATCTTATCTTATCTTATCTTATCTTATCTTATCATCTTATCTTATCTTATCTTATCTTATCTTATCTTATCTTATCTTATCTTATCTTATCTTATCTATCTTATCTTATCTTATCTTATCTTATCTTATCTTATCTTATCTTATCATCTTATCTTTCGCTGTGAGGAAATTTTCTCCTTAATTTTAGGTTGCTTCTCTCTTTGATTAATCTTCGATCTCTTACTACTTATCCTGCCCTCAGGTGTTTGGAGAATAGGTTAACCCCCCTCTTCTCTATGACAACCCCTCAAACACTGGAAGACTGCTATCCTGTCACCTCTAGTCCTCCTCTTTGTTAGATTAGATACCTAGTTCCTGTAACAGTTCACTTTCCGGTTTAGCCTCCAGTCCCTTAATCATCTTTGTGGCTTTTCTCTGCATTATTTCTAGGGTCTCAGCATCTTTTTTTGTATTGTGGTGACCAGAACTGGATGCAGTATTCCAAATGTGGTCTTGCTAGTGCAGTATAAAGCAACACTAACACTTTACATAGGAAAGAGTGTAACTGTGATCTCATTGATCTCTCGCGCCTCTCCAGAGCTCCTGAGGGCATTTGAATGGTTAACCTGAGCATAGCAGATGATGGGTGATTTTGTTTATTTTATTTAGCATATGGCATCTACAGAGGTCCTGCAAGGTATGAATTATAGACTACTTCCGCCATGGTGCACCCCCGGCAAAGTTCTGTCATAACAGAGTGGCTAAAAGTCTATACACACAGCAACCAAACTGGACATTGCATCCCCGATGGTCAAAAACTACAGCGCAACAATGACGGGTGATGGGGGAATATGAAAATACAGAAATAGATATTGATGTTTGTGTGTATATAAGGATAGAGACCCAGGGTCTAGTCCTCCTTTAGGCATGGAAGACAGGTAGGGTAGCTAGGTCCCCAACCTTTTTTGCTTCGCGGACCGGTGATGGCAGTGTGTGTGGGAAATGATTTCATGCACGCAACCTAAATCCAGCACATGCGCATATGGAGCTTCACGCACTTGCCCACCACATCAGTGGCCTGGTTCACAACAGGCTGCAGCCTGGTAGTGGCCTACAGCCTGGGGTTGGGGACCCCCGAGCTAGCCGACTTTGGGCTAGACTTTCTTTCTCAACCCTAGACGGAGGAGTCAAAAACATCTACCGTGTTTCCCTGAAAATAAGACCCACCCTGAAAATAAGCCCTAGCCTGATTTTTTGGGGGGTGGGCCTAATATAAGCCCTACCCCAAAAATAAGCTGGGGGGGCGTGGCCAACACAAGTGGCAGTAAGTGCGTGGGGGCCGATGGTGTCTGGCAGTAGTTGCAGTCCGCTGGCCCCTTGGCGCAGAGCAGGCACGTCTGCATGCATGGGGGGGGGAATGTTTGGCGCTTATGGGGCGCTTGGGAACATCCCCCCAAAATAAGACCTACTGCCTCTTTTGGAGGCAATAAAAGTATAAGACTGGGTCTTATTTTCAGGGAAACACTGGTATTTACTACAGTTTACAGACCACAGTTGGAACAAGCATCTTGATAGTTAAGTGAAAGAGAGCTAAATGAAATCTGAACAACACTTACAATCTTATTTTGGCTTTCTTTTGCTTTACAGACTTCACAGACATTCCAGGATTGGTCTCAAAGTTACTTTTTCATCACCATCATAACTATGAATAGTCGCTGTCTGGGGCAGTCGCTAAATGAGCACTGTAGTCTGTATTATTTCTGATCTACCCAATAACCATATTTCTTGTCATTTAAAACAGGGCTTTTCAACCAGTGGCATGGGTACCACCTCTGGTACATTGTCACCTGGCAGGTGGTATGCGACCATCCTAGAAAAGTGGTAGCGGGGGAGGTGAATGAGCTGAACCGGTGGCAGCACGGCACAAGCCTGAGAGAGATGGCAAGAGCTGCAGGGCTGTCAGGGCTCAGCGGAAGCGCCAGGATCAGCACCAGGCTCCAGCTAATCGGCGCTTCTTTGGGGCTGTCAGGACTCAGTGGAAGCGCCTGGATCAGCACCAGGCTCCAGCTGGAGCTCGCCGCTGACCCTGGTGCTTCTGCTGAGCCCTGAAGAAGCACCAAAGTCGACCTTTCGTCGTGACTAGGACCACGAAGACGACTCGGGTCTTCTTCGCGGCTAGTCGACCTTACAACGTCGTAGAGGTCCCAGAACACTAAATGTAAGTCTACGAACCGTTGACTAAGTATAAATACTGCCAGTGTCACAGGGTCCCAGTACACTTCACACCAAAACCTGCTGCAACCACCCAGCAGATGGGGGAATAAAAACCAAACACCCCCCACCCCACCCCTGTTGCCAATCCTCAACAGAAATGCTCACAACAATGAAAACCTCGGACAGGAGGAAGAGCGCCGCCGGGTGAGCAGGCAGGTGTCTTGCTCGGCTGTGGCTTGGGGGGCACTTTTTTCAGTGCCATTGTAACTTCAAACAGTCATTAAGCGAACTGTTGTAAGTCGAGGACTACCTGTACTTTATCACTTTTTTTCCTTTTTTGGGGGGGGTCATCCAGTTTTTGACACCTTGCTAGGCGACTGGTGGTACTCGGATATTGCCATATCCTAAAAGTGGTACAATGGGTGAAAAGGTTGAAAAGCCCTGATTTAAAACATTGAAGCTGTATTTAAAAAAAGAAATAACACCCCCGCATAAATGAGGAAGAAGAAGCCAGCTCTATTTTCCTACAGTCACAATGATGACACCATTCAAAGGAATTTAAAAATGTTACCACATACTGAGAGTCACTTTCTTCCTTTTTTTAACACTCCCAGAAATGATTTTTCTTCCCACATACATAGCTGCCCACACTTCAAACTACCCCAAACAAAAACATTAAAAAAAACAACCCAATCAAGGCATCTTTTTGGTGGTTCTGGTGATAGCGTGTTTTTTTTCAGAGAATACCTTGATGTTTTTTTTCCCTTCTTGACAAAGCTTTAGAAGGAGATCCAGAAAGAACTTAGAAGTCAGCTAGGAAAAGACACACCTGATTGTCTAATAAAGCTGCTGTTTTTGGTTGCTAGTGCTCAGGAGGGACTTCTAATGCTCTCTTGTGCAACTATCAAATGTTCAGAAGCTGCAATTCCTCATTGTTACAGACAGTCCCGTGCACAACATGGCGGGTTGCAAAGAAATGGATGTTAAAGCTTGTTCTGCCCTTTACATGGTTCCTCCCTTCTTGCTGTAGAAAAAAAAGCTAAATCTTTATTTTGTTTAATCCCACAGTGCTGGTCCCGTGCCATGGATTCAGTGTGGACACTGAACAACCGGTTGTCTTCCGGGAAGCGGTGAAGAGTTTTGGGTACAGTGTGGTGCAATTTGGAAGCGGCCCAAGTGCCGGGTAGGTTGACCACAGTCTGCCTAGAACAGGCATGTCAAACTCGCGATGTCACGTGACATCGCGCAATGTATAGGGACTTTCCCCCCCATTGCTGGCAATGGGGTGGGTGCGGTTTCGGTGTGACGCATCTGGTCCGTGGGCCGGCAGTTTGACATGCCTGGTCTAGAACAATATTCCTCAAAGGTGGCAAGTTAAAGATGGGTGGACTTCAACTTCCAGAATTCCCCAGCTAGGCATGCTGGCTGGGGAATTCTGGGAATTGAAGTCCAGCCATCTTCAAATTGCCAAATTGGAAACACTGTTCTAGAACCATGGACAGCTCGCTATCTTTGTGCCACTGTTGAAAGAAAAATCTTCATCTTGGTTCATCCAAGCTGGGAATAAACATGGCAACTGCTTTGGGAAGAAGGTTGTAGTTTATTGGAGAGGAGAGGCAGACAGGAAGATGGTTCTGGCAGCAAGAGAAGTGGAAAAAAAAAGGACTGAGCACATGTAGGAAGTGGGCTTTTATACCCTCTGGAGCCTTTTGTTTGGAGTTGTTCCTGTGGCATGAACTTTGACCTGAGTCTGTGTGCCTTTCTGGTATTCTGATGGTGATGGGTCAATCTTATTATGTCCAAAGGTCATATCCTGCTTCCCTGGGGCTGATGACTCTTAGAGTTTGGGTGGGGTATGTAGATTTTAGGTCTTTGTCTTCTTAATCTCCTAGCTCCCTGGATTTACATCTGCATCTCTATAGAGCTGGTTTCTGCTTGGGGAAGGGAGACCTGGGGCTATTAAGAAAAACTGGGTATGCTTTCCTGCGTTTTTAAGATCCTTTGAGGAAATATATTTTTCTGCCCTTTTAATATTTCCTTCACTGGGGAGGCTGACTTCCCACACCACTCAGACCTCTTTGGATTTGGGGGGGGGAGGGGCAAATTTTTCAGAGCCACCCACCCATGGAAGGAAGCTACCATCAGCCACTTGGAATGCCTGGAGTGGGTGGGGCTAAAGCAAATACTAAACAACATTAAGAGTGTTTTCTTTGTGTGTGTGTGCTGAGTTCTGGTTGGTTAGTCTGAGCAGCCGAGTCCTGATTGGGTCCTTGTGCATGTAGGCTTCTGATTTGCTTATTCTACTTTGTCTGTGTTTCCCCTCCTCTTTACAGGGTGTTAGTAGGTGCTCCACTTCAGCAGGGAGGTGTGAACGAAACAGGGAAACTGTACAATTGCCAGGCGACATCCAGCAAGTCAGGCGGATGCCAGGAGGTGGTTCTCCAAAGTAAGCCCTGAAT
>NW_015388774.1:203105-212877 GCF_001527695.2 Protobothrops mucrosquamatus
TTCTTTCTTTCTTTCTTTCTTCTTTCTCTTTCTTTTTTTCTTTCTTTCTTCCCTCCCTCCCTCCCTCTTTCTTTCTTTCTTTCTTTCCTTCCTCCCTCCCTCCCTCCCTCTCTCATTCCCCTTCCCTCCCTCCCTCATTCTCCTTCCTTCCTTCCCTCTCTCCCTCTTTTTTCTTCCTTCCTTCTTTCTTTCCTTCTTTCCTTCTTTCCTTCTTTCTTTCTTTCTTTCCTCCCTCCCTCCTTCTCCTTCCTTCCTTCCTTCCTTCCTTCCTTCCTTCCTTCCTTCCTTCCTTCCTTCCTTCCTTCCTTCCTTCCTTCCTTCCTTCCTTCCTTCCTTCCTTTCTTCCTTCCTTCCATCCATCCATCCATCCATCCATCCCTGGGAGTGGGGTGGCTTATAAATTTCAATCTTCATCAACATCTCCTGAAACCTTTTGACTTCCACAGAACCCAGTTTGAAAACCCTGGTCTAGAGTTCCCTTATACTCCCAATTCCCTTACGAGACAAGCTGGCAGTGAATAAAACCGCTTCTAGGTGAAACCCTTTGATGATTACCAGCTGAGTACCGTGCCTATGTCCTCCCAAGATGTAACTTTCTGCAATTCAGGCTTATTTTGAAGTAATCGTCACGCATTTCCTTAACATCAAGGATGGGCTTTAAAAAAAAAAAAGAGAGAGACCAGCATAATTATTGTGAGCTGCCCAAGTCATTTGGAGACGGGCAGCATCAAACTGAATGAATGAATGAATAAAATACAGAAAATTCATAGCAAATGCTCTTCTCTGTGTGTGTTTCATTTGCTTTAGTATCTTTTTTTTGTCTCCTCAGGACCTGCTGATGCAGTCAACATGTCTCTTGGTTTATCTGTTTCGGCCCGTGAGTCTGAAGTGCTGGTAAGGTGGGGTCTTTGTTATTAAGTTGGTAGCAATGAGATGGGCAACTGTGTAGCCGGTGTCAGCACTGCTGACCTTAGGAGGTTTCAAAAAAAGCTAACTGCAGGATTCTGGGTCCTTGGGAGGAGAATATTTATTTATTTATTTATTTATTTATTTATTTATTTATTTATTTATTCATTCATTCATTCATTCATTCATTCATTCATTCATTCATTCACTCACTCACTCACTGACTCACTCACTCACTCACTTATTTATTTATTTATTTGTTTATTTATTTATTTATTTGCTGCCCATCTCGTATCCAAAAGACTCTGCTTGACGGTAAAGGGAGGTGACACTTTAGACTTGCAAAATTCTGCCACTGTAATCTTATAATAAAAATAGCATTGGTTAGTGTGCCTTTGGTATTCAGGTTTGGTCTGTCTTGGAGAACTGACATCAGTCTTGCAAGTCTGAAGGTACTCCCTCCCCTCCCCCCTTTATCTTCATGAAAACTATGGAGGGTCTTTCCCAGGTTACAGTTGTAGCCCAGATTCAGATTTCTCTTGCCAGCCTGTGGACTTGTTGCATTTTTTCTTTTGGTTCTTCAAGGTCATTCCTTCTTCCCATTACATTGACTCAGCACTGGTGTGCTTGAATTTTTTGATCAGGAGGCCTGTGGCTCCATCCATCTATCTATCTATCCAGTGCTTTTTTTCTTTAAAAAAAAAAAAGGTGCTGGAACTCACACACGTCATACAACCCGCCTTGCCTACCCTACAAGGTTCCATCCAAAAAAGGTGCTGGAACTCCGTTCTGGGCGTTCTATGAGAAAAAAAGCCCTCTATCTATCTATCTATCTATCTATCTATCTATCTATCTATCTATCTATCTATCTATCTATCTATCTATCTATCTATCTATCTATCTATCTATCTATCTATCATCTATCTATCTATCTATCTATCTATCTATCCATCCATCCATCCATCCATCCATCCATCCATCCTTCATATCTATCTCTGTCAAATTTAAAAACTGCCCATCTCCCTCATGGAGCGACTCTGGAGTGGTGTTCAAGTAAAATATAAGAACATAAAAGCTGCGTATAGATATTATATTAGGAGGCAATTAAACCAGGAATAAAACAATTAAAATTAAAAGTTAAAACAAGACAAAACAATTTAAGTGTGCCTGGTTTTCCGGGCCTGGTCACTGTAAATGTCTCTCCTTGCCCTCACAGGTCTGTGGGCCCAGAGTGCACCAACCATGTGGGGAATACATATATCTGAAAGGTTACTGCTTCCTCTTGGACCAAAATTTGAGACAGATTCAGCGCTTTCCTGATCAACTGCCAGGTGAGATCTAGATGCAGGAAAAATAAAACTGCAAATGTTAGAGATCAGCTATGGGAAAATACAATTTCAAATCAGGTAAACCTATCTTATAACTCAGGCATGTCAAACTCGTGACGTCACATGACGTCGCACAACGTATTGGGCCGGTTTTGGCATTGCTGGCAATGGGGTGGGCACGGCTTCCACGTGATGCGTCCGGCCTACGGGCCGGCAGTTTGACACCCCTGTTATAACTCATGGGTTTTCCATAGTCTTATGACCAGTTGCTTAACAACCATTTGAAGTTACAATGGACCTCTCCAGAGCTAAGTGTAACCCATTTTTGAAGTTACAACAGCCACAGACACACATCACATGATCATTTGATCCCATTTGGGGTATTTGGCAACTGGCACACCTTTACAGTCATTTCCGCTGTCACAGTCATGTGACTACAATCTGTGACTTTTTTTTAGAACAGAACAGAACAGAACAGAATAGAATAGAATTTTTGCTGGTATCCAGTATTTACTTCCAGTTTCTCATCAAAAATGCCCATTGAAGAAAATGAATTCACTTAACAACCATTGTGTTTGCATAAGAACTGTCATTAAAATGGTAGTAATTTTGAATCTGGTCATGTGATGCCTCAATCGATGTTCGCAATGACTTACAATCAAAATTCCAGGCTCAATTATGGTCATAAATTGGGAACTATCTGTACTCTCCAGATGCACTGACTCTTCTGAAATAAGCGTGTGCGGTACTCTTGCAGAGTTTTACACACACAAGGATGAAGATCAGCTCATTTCAAAGAAGAACATGGGACAATTAAATGTCAGTCATCCTACCTCACATGCATGCAAACACAAACAATAATGAATCAAGTTTAGAAAGCGATTCATTTTTTTTACAGAATGAAAATTGTATATGTTATTTTATTTATTTTGTCACCTGCTTGACTATGTGCTATTCTTTTTTTTTATTTTCTTCTCTGTTGGCCTTGCTTTTTATAGAATGTAGCAGACGCCCTGCTGACATCGTTTTTCTGATTGACGGTTCAGGAAGCATAAAAAATTATCAATTCTTAGAAATGAAGACTTTTATTTTTCAGGTCATGAATCGTTTCCAAAATACAAACACTCAGGTAATGTTAAGAGATCAGACTCTGGATGAAACGGTAATATTCAGAATGAAAATGTTGAGTCCCTCGCTAAAATCTGCAGTAGTATATAACAGGGCTTTTCAAGCAGTGGTACGGGTACCACCTGTGGTACATTGGCACCTGGCAGGTGGTACGCGACCATCCTAGAAAAGTGGTAGCGGGGGAGGGGAATGAGCTGAACTGGTGGCAGCACCGCACAAGCCTGAGCGAGAGATGGCTGGAGCTGCAGGGCTGTCAGGGCTCAGCGGAAGCGCCAGGATCAGCGCTTCTTCGGGACTGTCAGGGCTCAGTGGAAGCACCAGGATCAGCGCCAGCCTCCAGCTGGAGCTCGGCACAGATCCTGGCGCTTCTGCTGAGCCCAGAAGAAGCGCCGATCAGCTGGAATGTTGCAGCATCTCCACGGTCTTGTGATTTACATTCAGATGCTTGGCAACTGATTCATATTTATGACGGTCACAGTGTCCCAGGGTCACGTGAAGTGACTAAAACCTGCTGCAACCACCCAGCAGACAGGGGGAATAAAAACCAAACACCCCCACCCCACCCCCACTGCCAATCCTCAACAGAAATGCTCACAACAATGAAAACCTCGGACAGGAGGAAGAGCGCGGCCGGTTGGGCAGGCAGGTGTCTTGCTCGGCTGTGGCTTGGGGGGCACTTTTTCAGTGCCATTGTAACTTCGAACAGTCACTAAGCGAACTGTTGTAAGTCGAGGACTATCTGTACTTTATCACTTTTTCCTTTTTTGGGGGGGGGGTCATCAAGTTTTTGACACCTTGCTAGGCGACTGGTGGTACTCGGATATTGCCATATCCTAAAAGTGGTACAATGGGTGAAAAGGTTGAAAAGCCCTGGTATATAATCATTATTCATTTTTTTACCATGCTAAAAATATGCTTTTTTCTAGTTAGGAGCCCTTTGATATTCAGTTTACGGCAGTTGCCATATTGTGTTTGCTATTCTCTTATAATGTGTACGTATGTTTAGTTTGTATGTTTTTATTGTTTTTTTATTGTTTTAAATTTATTTAGAATTTTGATTGTAATACAGGTAGTCCTCAACTTACAGCAGTTCATTTAGTGACCATTTCAAGTTACTTGTGACTTGTGACCATTTTTCACGCTTACGACTATTGCAGCACCCCCATGGTCATATGATCCAAATTCAGACGCTTGGCAACTGATTCATATTTATGACGGTTGCAGTGTCCCGGGATCATGTAATCATCTTTGCAACCTCCTGACAAGCAAAGTCAATGGGGAAGCCAGATTCATTGAACAACCGTGTTACTAACTTAACAACTGCAGTGATTCACTTAACAACATCAAATGAACAAAACTCACTTAATAAATGTCTCGCTTAGCAACAGAAATTTGGGCTCAGTTGTGGTTGTAAGTTGAGGACTATCTCTCTATATTTTTTTAATTGTAAGTTGCCCAGAATTATTGACTGAGATGGGTAGCTATAGAAAATGAATGAATGAATGAATGAATGAACGAACGAACAAACGAATGAATGAATGAATGAATGAATAAACAAATGTGATCAGGTCACTTAGATTTGTCCCAAACTGGATTCTGGCTTTCAGGCAGGTCCTTTGAGGATAATGAAGCCTTAGTCTGCTGGGGGTGGGGACAGTGGTGGCAGGGGGTGTGGTCATAAATGTGGGTGGGGCTGAATTTTGTTCAGGGGGCACTGCTACCTCTCCTCCATTGTTTCTAGCTGCCCCATTAGGTCCAACAGGCTAATCTTGCTGTGGGTTCCCTCAATTAAAGAATGTCATCCTGGGGCCTTTTTGGTTGCTGTGCCTCCATTTTGAAACAACATAATCCCAGAGATTAGATTGGCCTCAACCCTGCCATTTTCCCCAGAAGCTTTGAAGATCTAGATCAGGGGTAGGCAACCTTGGCTTTTATGACTCGTGGACTTCAACTCCCAGAATTCCTGAGTCAGCATAGCTAACTCAGGAATTCTGGGAGTTGAAGTCCACGAGTCATAAAAGAGCCAAGGTTGCCTACCCCTGATCTAGATGTACCCCTGATCTAGATGTGGTGGTAAAGTTAGTTAGATCATGGGGGGTGGGTTTGTTCCTAATTTATTAGATTATATTTTTCCTTGGTGGTCCTTACAGACTTTTTTTTTTACATTGCCTGGGGTTTTGCTGCTATTTTCTATTTTTTTTCAGTACATTGTTATTTTATTCACAAAATTAAAATAACAAACTCAAAAAAGGAGGAAAAGCAAAAACAAAGCAAAGCTAAAGAAGACATAAAAATGTTCATAAAAACACATAACACATAGATTGTCCCCGCTAGTTGAATACTGATAATTTCAATAATAATTCTCCCCTTTGCAAAATAGGTTCACAGTTTATTAACTTCCACAACTCTGTTTACCCAAGCAATTTGACATCCAGATGTTTTAATGTGTCATTAAACACACAGTACTATAGCCAGGTTGACAACCATATAAATTATCAAATAAAAGATTTTTTTTTTAAGGGGGATAATTATTTCCTTTCTTCTTCTTTCTTTCTCTCTCTTCCTTTCTCTAGTTTGGCTTGTCCCAGTACTCAGGTAGTTATCAAGAACACTTTGACTTTCTCACTTTCAAAGCTACCCCAAATCCGGGTGACTTGATTAGACCAATCAGGCAGCTGTATGGAGCTACTCACACGGCTACATATATCCAGAAAGTGGTGTAAGTATTCATTGGTTGGTTCTTTTTAATTTAACACAACATGCTGGTGTTTACTTTAGCTGCTTAATCCAGAATGCTCATTTTTACTTGCATTTAAAAGAGGATCCATGCAGGGTGTGGTTAAAAAAGAAAACAGTTGTATGATGACAACTGCTATCCTGATTTTGCGAATCAAACCTTGCAGATTTTTTTTAAATCAAATTCTTCCAGTTTCCTGGGTTTTGGACCTCAATTCAAGTTATTTTACCGCAACTTTAAAAATGCAATTGCACCATCATTTATGATACAGGAATGAATTTAAAGGTAGCTTTCACAATCTGCTTTCACAATCTGTTAAAGGTAGCTTTAACAATACTGGACCAGTAAAGGAATGAAATAATTTAATTTGCATTTCCTAGGAATATGTAGAGATAAGCTGACCAGCTTGGATAGATTGAACTAGATTTAATAATAATAATAATAATAATAATAATAATAATAATAATAATAATAATAATAATAATAATAATAATAATAATAATAATAATAATAATAATAAAAAAAAGTTGGAAGGGACCTTGGAGGTCATCGAGTCCAACCCCCTGCTCAGGCAGGAAACCCTATAAGATTTTTACTTTTTTCTTTACGGGGCATTCATCTTTAGATCGTGTTTTCAGAAATTGCCAAGGAAAGAAGAAAGGCAGAGGTTTAACATATTACTATTGATCTTGTTTTTTCTTTAGGCGTGAAATGTTTCTCCCCAATAAAGGAGCCCGCAGTGATGCATCTAAAATTCTCATTGTGATAACTGATGGAGAAAAATCAGGAGATAACCTAGAATACAGTGATGTGATTCCAGAAGCACAAAGGGCTAACATTATCCGCTTTGCCATTGGGGTGAGAACATTAGCAGAACATTATAGATAGTCCTCGTTTAATGACTGGTCACTTAGGAATTTGGAATTATGATGGACTCCCCAAAAGCAACTTAGGACCCGCTTCTGCAATTTGAACAGCTGCACAACACGTATCTTATAGTCCCATGATTGCATTTTGGGTGTTTGATAACTAACTCACCTTTACGGACAGTTGCAGCATTCTGTTGTCAGTGACTACAGTTTATGACATTTATTTTTTTTTACCAATTTCCAGCCTTTCAAGCTGGTCTCCAGAAAGAAATGCTGATATGAATATATTGATTCAATTAATGACCACGGCATTTGCGGAACGACCAGTGCAAAAAAAAAAAAAGTCATAAAATCAGGTCTAGTCATGTGGGTGCTTCCACTTATTACCATCATGATTTACAGCGGAAATTCCAGGCTCTGTTGTGGTCATAAGTCAAGGACTACCTGTATAAGGAAATCAGAACATGCAATTTTCTTCTGATTGTTCCGGTATATCAGTGGTTCTCAACCTTTTTAATGCCACGACCCCCAACCGGTCGTAAGTCGAGGACTAAACCGGTTGTAAGTCGAGGACTAAACCGGTTGTAAGTCGAGGACTAAACCAGTCGTAAGTCGAGGACTTTCCCTGCCCGGGAGCGCCGCGCATGTGTGGCTCCGCCCCCTGCGCCGGCCGAGGCATAGCTAGCAAGCGGCAGAGACGAGCAGGCCGACCACCAACTGGCCCAGCCCAAGGGAGGTAAGGCACCCGCCGGAAAAGGGGAAAAAAATGGCGGACAAAAAAAAATGGCGGACAGCCTTGCTTGGCGACCCCCGTGAAATGGTCAATCAACCCCAAATGGGGTCGCGACCCATAGGTTGAGAACCGCTGCGATATATAGAGCTGCCAGTCAATACGAACAGATGGTAAAGAGGGAATTGTATTGTTCCCTCTCACTCTAGCAACAAAAGGCAACTCTCCAAAATGTGTTGCCATGATTCCTTTACAAATGCAGGGAAAGACAACTAATATGCAGAATCCTTACTGGGGGTAGAGTAACTATGGTAGTAGCAGTAGTAAAGTCTCTGTTTTTGTCTCCCCTCGCCATTTCTGGCATGCCCTGAAGGTTGGGCTGGCTTTCTCAAAAGGACCTGCTCGTCAAGAACTCATTACTATTGCCTCAGAACCCGCTATGGACTATGTTTTCTCCGTGGACAACTTTGATGCCCTCAAGGACATCCAGAACAATCTTCAGAATAAAATTTTTGCCATAGAAGGTATCACATCTGATGGTTTGCCTAGCGCAGTGATGGCGAACCTTTGAGAGACCCGAGTGCCCAAACTGCAACCCAAAACCCACTTATTTATCGCCGGGGGCCAGGTGGGCGTGGCTCACTGGGTGGGCGTGGCTGCGGTGGTCATGGCAGATTGGTTGGGTGTGGCCAAGGTGGGTGTGGTCACCTTGATGTTGCTCATGGGGAGGGACGCCTGTGGGGGCCAGGCAGGGTTGGGGGAGATCCAGGGGGTCTCCGGCAGGTGGGGCAGTGGGCAGGAGGCTTGTCCTGTGGGGTGAGGCGAGGCAAGGCGGGGGTGCCATTGTCACAGGGCAAGGTGAGGCAGGGGCCGGGGCGGCTGCTGCCTGACACCATCAGCCCCTGCACACAGAGGCCAGCGAGCGTATGGGTGCTGGGATGCATCTGGCCATGTGGGACCTCAGCGAGTTAGCAGGTGGCTGGTTGAAGAGGGATGGTTGCCATCTCCGGGGCATGGCATGTGTGCCCACAGAGAGGGCTCTGAGTGCCGCCTCTGGCACGCGTGCCATAGGTTCGCCACCACTGCCCTAGAAATAACGCTAGGATTTGGAGCTCAAAATGGATTCCCACCCTAGTCAAAATGCCAAAGAGAGTCATGATGACTGTTAGATTCTTGATCCAGATACTTCAGCTGCCATGAGGATTGACTTTTGTGAGCAACTTTCGGCAGTAGAGGCAGTCCTTAATTTATAACTGGTCTCTTAACAATCGTTCAAAGTTACAAAGGACTCAGAAAAAGTTACTTATGACCAGTCCTCAAAGTTATGACTGCTGCACCACTCCTGGGGTCATGGGATCACCTTTTGGGTGCTTGCCAGTCTGTTTGCATTTACAACTGATTGCCAAGCACCCCACAATCATGTCATCATCATTTACAATCTTCTCTGCCGGCTTCCCCGGAAAGTCAATGGGGAAGCCGGCAGGAAAGTTTGCAAGATACTGCTGCTTGCCAAAGGATTTCTTCTCTCCCTAGTGCCTAGGGGGAAGATTCCTGTGGTGGGATGGAGAAACAAAACTGGGATCCCAAAGATCCCAGCTTTGTTTCTCCGACCCAGTGTTGGTGTTCCCTTTTGCACACGGAGGGGAGGGGAACTCCTGCGGTGGGATAGAGAAATGAAGCTGGGTTCATAAAGATTCCAGCCTCATTTCTCCAGCCTACCATGGGAATTCCCTTACACACACAGACAGGGGCTGCCATCGTTTCAGTCTTTCAGTCCCTCAATTTAACAACCCATGCAGCCGCTTAATGACTGCAAATGAGAACACCAGCAGTCCAGTCGTTGAGCAAAGTGGTCATGTGGGCATCTCACTTGTTGACCCCCAATGACTTATGACCAAAATTCCAACTTCAGTTGCAGTCATAAGTCAAGGAGTACCAGTATACGGATGAGCATAGGTCTATTGATGGGTAGGGACATAGGTTGGACTATCTATCTATCTATCTATCTATCTATCTATCTATCTATCTATCTATCTATCTATCTATCTATCTATCTATCTATCTATCTATCTAT
>NW_015388774.1:213025-215751 GCF_001527695.2 Protobothrops mucrosquamatus
CTTTGATGTTGCTGGTTGGAAATATGACCTGTTTCCAGATTTATCTATATTTTGAGTAAACCTCCATTGAAATCGATGGAACAGACCTAAGTTGACAGATAATCCATCTGCTTGGCCTGCCATTGCTCCAACAGCGTTACCTCCCCAAAGTCTTCAGGTTGCACCAAGAGATACCAAGACTTGTTCGATATTTCTTTCAGTCAACTTGATGCCCTCTTCTGCTCCACGAGGACCCCTATCCAAGCCTGGTCCACCCTCTGATCCAGTAGAAGCATCTCAGGGATGCTCATTTGTCTTCCTTTCCCACTTCCTTCTGCAGGTACTCAGTCCCGGAGCACTGGCAACAGCTCTCAGTCCTTCGAGTTAGAGTTGTCTCAGGAAGGATTCAGTGCCTTACACACCCAGGTGAGTCACCCTCATCTCAGGTCACCCAATGCAAATTAGATGTTGTTAAGTAGCAGGTCAGACTTAAAATAGAGAGGAAAATCATTCAGAATTAAATGCCTGTGGAAATGAAGATCAGTGGGCTTCCTTGGACAAATCATAGGTAGAGGCCTTAGTTTTTGTGGACTGCAATGTCTGAAAGGAAAGTGTGCAGAATTAGACTTCTTTGGATTCCTGATTTCTACAGAGGTACATTGGTTTGACTAATTCAGAGTAAAGGATGTTTGATTTGTCCCAAACATGATTAGAATAGAAATAGAAATAGAAATAGAATAGTTGGAAGGAAACTTGGAAGTCTTCTAGTCCAACCCCCTGCTCAGGCAGGAAACCCTATACCATTTCAGACAAATGTTGTCCAATCTCTTCTTAAAAACTTCCCGTGTTGGAGCATTCACAACTTCTGGAGGCAAATCATTCCACTGATTAATTGTTCTAACAGTCAGGAAGTTTCTCCTTAGTTCTAGGTTGCTTCTCTCCTTGATTAGTTTCCACCCGTTGCTTCTTGTCCTGCCTTCAGGCGCTTTGCAGAATAGCTTGACTCCCTCTTCTTTGGGGCAGCCCCTGAGATATTGGAACACTGCTATCATTTCACCCCTCGTCCTTCTCTTCATTAAACTAGACATACCCAATTCCAGCAGCCGTTCCTTATATGTTTTAGCCTCCAGTCTCTAATCATCTTTGTTGCTCTTCTCTGCATTCTTTCATTACAGGTTATTACAGGTGGGTTGTAGAAAAGAAAAATCAGAATATATTAATGCCCTACGAAAGGAGGAAGACGACAATTTCCATCAGAAGGATTTATTTTCTTTCGGTTGATTAACATCTTCTCTGCTTTGCTGGTTCTTTTGCTGGTTTAGGATGGCTCCATACTGGGGGCAGTCGGAACCTATGACTGGGCTGGAGGACTCTTCCTTTTCAACAGGCAGGGTGATGTGACTTTTATCAACATCTCCACCTCCTCCACAAATGATTTGAAAACTGCTTATCTTGGTAAGAGTAAAATGCAACCTCATAGACAGGGGTAGGCAACCTCAGCTCTTTTATGACTCGTGGACTTCAACTCCCAGAATTCCTGAGCCAGCCATGTTGAGGAGAGAGGGAGAGGTTTCCATGCTGAGCCATGCTGGCTCAGGAATTCTGGGAGTTGAAGTCCACGAGTCATAAAAGAGCCGAGGTTGCCTACCCCTGTCTATGAGGTGATTGTATTGTTAATATTCTGTACTAAAATTAAGTCAGGGGTCGCTTTTTATTATATGTGTTTGATGCATTTCTTTTGCCCCTTTATTCGTTTGTAATTCCTTTTCATGTTAATTTGTATTACAATGCACGGTGTTGAAACTGAAATAATAAAGAGATTTAAATCATAAAGAGATTATTTAAAAATGTAGTTTGAGGATATAAGAAAGGAAGATCTAGGAACTGTTCTTACTGCCAGGGACAGTTGCTTGTGGCTAATTTTGATCTTGGGCTACGCATACCCCAGAAGCATCTGCATTATCCTGGCTAGTTGAGAATACCTTTTATAAAACTGTAAATAAGCTGTGTGCCTTTGTTTCATCCTCTTCCTTGATCATCCTTGTGTCCTCACCAGGTTATTCAATTCAGGAAGTTCAAGTCAATGGGCGGACAAGCTTCGTAGTGGGAGCCCCGCGTTATCAACACATGGGCAAAGTGGTCTGGTTCAGCCAAAAGAGAGGGCAGTGGCAACAGATATCAGAGCTCTCTTTAAAGCAGGTAAATGGGCTGATCACCTGCAGGAATGATTTAGCTTGTAAGCTTGTATTTTGATTGGGCCTACGGTCCATCAACCAGAGAAGGAGATTTCTCTCTTGATAGCAGCCTTCCAATGTTTGAGAGGCTGTCGCAAAGAAAAGGGGGACAACCTTTTCTCCAAAGCACTGGAGGGCAAGAAAAGAAGCAACAGATGGAAACCTATCAGAGATACAACCTAGAACATAGGAGAAATTTCCTGACAGTTAGAACAATTAATCAGTGGAACAACTTGCCTCCAGAAGATGTGGGTGCTCCATCACTGGAGGTTTTTAAGAAGAGAGTGGACAGCTGTTTATCTGGAATGGTGTAGGGCAGACATGTCAAACACAAGGCCTGGGGGCCGGATGCGGCCCATGAAGTGGTTTCATGTGGCCCGCGAAGCCATCCTGGAAACAGTGAGGGAACGGCCCCCGCTGCCTTGGCCCTGGCCCAGGCTGGCCGGGAGGGAGCCAATGTACAATTTTGTGGTGGCCATCTATGCTGAAAGGCATTCAGTCTTAGCTCCATAA
>NW_015388774.1:215835-253106 GCF_001527695.2 Protobothrops mucrosquamatus
ATTCCAGAAAACTATTTAAACATTTCAAGCATTTGGATAAATAAAATCCTAAAGCATTATGGCTACCTACTAAACCTCAACTTTTTTTAGTCTCTCCAGATTTAAGGAGAAGTTTGATCCTCTCAACATATACCCTTTCATGAAACCAGAAAGCTTCTGTTTAAAACTACTTTAAATGCCATACAGGAGCTCCCCAAAATGAATTTTCTAAAACATTGGAGCAATTAAATCTGAATATTCTTGAGTGGAAACCTAACAACTATCTATCCATAAAGAGTTTAAATACTTCAGTGGATCAGAAACTCTGCCAGCTTTGACTGCAGCATCTGGCTAATGGGTCCTTTGCTAAATTTCAAGTTGCTTTCGGGGTCCTTGGTGTTCTCCGAGGTTGGTGGTTTTCTTGCAGATGTTTCATTACCAAATTAGGTAACCTCATCAGTGCAAAACTGCTTTCCTTTCTGTCTCTGGCAATGGAGTCTTTGCTGGGACACACAGCGGATAAAGGAAAAAAAGGGAGGGGGGCATCAGGCAGGGAAACTGGTCAGACTTGAGGACCCTAGGCCAGTGATGGCAAACCTTTTAGAGACCGAGTGCCCAAAAACTGGCCCCGCCCCCGCTCCCCCCTGTCCCCCCAGTCCGCCCTCCATCCCTTGCCCCACTGCCCACAGGGCCACTCACCACCTCCAGAGCCCACCACAGATCGCCCAGGCAGCGGTCACGCCCTCTGCCTGCACCCTGCAGCATCAACTGTGCACAATGGGGTGTGAGGGCAGAGTCTTGTCTACACTGCCTGGCTGCCATGCCCTTGGCTGCGCTGCTCCGCGTGGGCCACGCTCAGGGGCGGCTCTCCTCTAGGGGGGCTGCTGGACAGGAGGGGGTCATCGGGGGAGGCGAGGCTGGGGCAACGGCACGTGTGTCCACAGAGAGGGCTCCAAGTGCCACCTCTGGCACCCGTGCCATAGGTTCGCCACCACTGCCCTAGGCAAATATTTTTTTTAAATGGAAATTTTAAAGTCCCCCCAGATTGGCTCATATTTTGGGGCTACCCTGTGTGCTGTGGACTTGGACAGAGACGGGAATACTGACTTGGTCCTCATTGGCGCACCTATGTACTATGATGGCACTGCAGGAGGAAGGGTCTATGTTTGCCAAAGGCAGGTAAGTAAAAAACTGGACTGGGGACTGGGAGCTGTGTCTGTGTCTGTCGCTGTGTCTGTGTCTGTGGTTGTGGTTGTGGCTGTGGCTGAGGCTGAGGCTGAGGCTGAGGCTGAGGCTGAGGCTGAGGCTGAGGCTGAGGCTAGGCTGGGTTGGGCTGGACTAGGTTTTCTTTTCAGTAGTTTGGAATGTTGCAGGATCCAATCTTGCTCAGTCACTGGGACCAGAGTTTTAGTCTTCCGAGCCCCTGTGACTATGTAGGAAAGATGGGGGGGGGAAGCTAACCACCTGATTGCAAGAACTCAAGCGAGTGGTCGGTAGCCTCACATTGCAATGAACAAGGACATACGTTCAATTTTGCAGCTACTAAGTTTGTTGGTCAAGCAGGTACAAAGGTAGCTAGGGAAATTATTGAAGCCTGGGAAACAGGCCATTTGTCAGTCAACAGAGGTGCTGATTTACCACTAGCTTATTGGGTACTTAGGAGCCGAGGACTTGGCAGCACAAGGAAACAACAGCCAGTGGCTTAATAGCCGGCTATCAATACTCCAATTAACAAATAAAAAACCACACGCAACCAGGTACAACATAAATACTACGCATAGACTAGCCCAGTGGTGGCAAACCTATGGCACGGTGCCACAGGCGGCACTCAGAGCCCTCTCTGTGGGCACTTCTCTGAACTGCTGCTGGCGGGCTGAGGAGCCCCAGAGTGTGCCGGTCGAGGGGCTGGCAGGCTGTGGCTGCTGACAGACACTGTCGGCCTCCATGCACTCGCTGGCCTCTGTGTGTGGGGCCGATGGTGTCAGGCAGCAGCTGCCCCGGCCCCTGCCTTGCCTTGCCCTGAGATAATGGCACCCCCACCCTGCCTCGCCTCACCCTGCAGGACGAGCCTCCTACCCACCACCCCACCTGCCAGACACCTCTGGATCTCCCCCAACCCTGCTCGGCCCCCACAGGAGTCCCTCCCCACGAGCAACATCGAGGTGACCATGCCTACCTTGGCCACACCCACCCAGTCTGCCATGACCACCACAGCCACGCTCACCCAGTGGGCCATGCCCACCCGGCACCCGACAATAAATAAGTGGGTTTTGGGTTGCAGTTTGGGCACTCGGTCTCTAAAAGGTTCGCCACCACTGGACTAGCCCAAAGCACACATCCTGGTAGAGAGAAGTTCCCTGAGGATGAGTTCCAATACGAGTTTGAAAGCTCGGAATATCAAACCTCTGATCCCAGTGACCAACCCAGATTGGATCCTGCAAGTTTATCCTGGGACACGTATATTCGCCTTCATTGATGAGTTTGAAATGAGTTGCGTTTAGAGCCTTGGAACCTTCAAGAATAATATAAACTGGATTCGCATCAATTTTTAAAAGCATCATTCATTCATTCATTCATTCATTCAGCTTTTTTCCCAAGCAGCTAGGACCGAGTCTAGCGACAATGAACCCTGAGACAAAGTACCAGCGTTTAGCTCAAGTTGTTGGAGAATCAAAAAGACAGAGCATTGTGGCTGTGAACTGAATGATAGAGCGGTTCAGCTGTGCAGCAGCGCAGGAGTGGCTGCAAGATAAGGTCAAAAAAGACAAGATGGCAGCTGCAGCAGTGCCAAACAACACCCGTTTTTGTTTACGTGCATTGTGAAGCTTTCATTGCGTCATTGCAGCCACCATCTCAACATTTTTTTTACCATATCTTTGGGGGGGGGGCGTGGAGATGAACAGAAATACATGCCGGGCTGTTATTCAGGGTTTTGATTTCCTCCAGGCACGATGACTTCTGGAGGAAATGCTTTCAGCCCAAGTCACGTGCCTTTCCTTCACCCCATTTCCCTTCCAGGGAGAAACATTTTTCTGTGGCAACGAATTGCAAGGGGAGCCCCATCACCCCTTGGGCCGCTTTGGAACCAGCATAGCAGAAGCCGGGGAAATTACTGGGGATCAGTGGACAGATGTGGCTGTTGGGGCACCATTGGAGGACGAGAATCAAGGAGCTGTGTACATCTTTCAGGGGAAGAGTAGATCCCTCAACCCTGCTTTTATCCAGGTGAGCCTTCAGCTGCCCACATCCCTTTCATCCCTCTGCCTCTTTATCGTCTTACTCTCTGTTTCTTCTTTGCAGCGCATTCAAGCTTCTATCCTGCCTAACAGGATGCAGTATTTTGGTCAAGCTCTGGACGGGGGGTTGGAGCTTACAGGAGACGGACTCCCAGATCTGGCTGTTGGGGCTGATGGACAAGTGCTGCTCCTAAGGCAAGGCTGGTTTCTATTCTATTCTATTCTATTCTATTCTATTCTATTCTATTCTATTCTATTCTATTCTATTCTATTCTACTCTACTCTACTCTACTCTACTCTACTCTACTCTACTCTACTCTACTCTACTCTACTCTACTCTACTCTACTCTATTCTATTAAATACAGAATAACAGAGTTGGAAGGGACCTTGGAGGTCTTCTGGTCCAACCCATTGCTCAAGCAGGAGACCCCATACCACTCTTGACAAATAGATATTCAGTCTCTTCTTAAAAACCTCCAGTGATGGAGCACCCACAATTTTTTTTGAAGACAAGCCATTTCATTGGTTAGTTGTTCTCCCTGTCAGGAAATTTCTCCTTAGTTCTAGGTTGGTTCTCTCCTTGATTAGTTTCTATCCATTGCTTCTTGTCCTGCCTTCAGGTCAGTGGTGGGATTCAACTATGTGAACAACCGGTTCTCTGTGTGGATGCCGCTTCCGAAAGTTCATTCTGGGCCTGGGCAACAAAAAATTAGCTACCGGTTCTGCCGAAGTGGTGCGAACCGGCTGAATCCCATCACTGCTTCAGGTGCTTTGGAGAATAAGTTGACTCCCTCTTCTCTGTGCGAGCCTCTCAGATATTAGAAGATTGCTATCATGTCCATCCTAGTCCTTCTCTTTATTAGACTAGACAAGCCTAGTTCCCTCAATTCTTCATTGTATAATTTAGCCTCCAGACCCCTAATCATCTTTGTCACTCTTCTCTGTGCTCGTTCTGTTCTGTTCTTTAAATCATTTATATAGCCACCCATCTTATAACTCCCCAGGGTTTTATGTAAAGTCTATCGGTATGAATGCAGCCTTTCAAAGTATTGAAGTAGAGTAGACAATTGTCCATTTCTAACGAGGAGTGAGAAAAATCTCATCCATAAATGAAAGGAACTCTTTTAAAGGTGTCCCTTAATTTATTGAGGCAAGGGAAAGGAAAACAAATTGGACCAGGCACAACCAGCAGAGACAAGAAGGCTTAGGATTGATCCCAAACATTTTGCTAGCTAAAGTGGAAAAGTAATGCAATTCCTACATCTGTATGGAAAGACACACAGACATGTGCAAAACCAATTTCTGGGGAGTTTTGCTTTGTAAGTTGGCACCCAGATCAAAAAGCACAGGTGGACATTCAGGCTGCATTATGGGTCATGGGATGAAGTGCTATCTAGTACTCTCTCAGAAAGTTACTTTTCAAGATTTGATCTACTAGATTAGTGGTGGCGAAACTTTTAGAGACCGAGTGCCCAAACTGCAACCCAAACCCCACTTATTTATCGTCGGTTGCCAGATGGGCATGGCCCATTGGCTGGGCGTGATGGGCATGGCCTACTGGGTGGGCGTGGCCAGCTCCTCTCGGCCCCAGCCCTGGCGGCGCACTCGTCTTTCACGGTAGAGGGGCTGAGGCGGCGGCTGGGGGTGGCTCCGGGCAAGGCGGGCGGCGCTTTGGCGCTGACAGGGTGGGGCCGCTGGGCAGGTTGCCAGCCAGGAGTTGGCGGCCTTTTGGGAGAGCAGAACCCCCGTACGCCCCCATAGCCCAGGTGGCCAGCTCTTTCTAGATCTGTGGGGCAGAGGCCTTTTGCAGGCCTCCGGAGCCCGGATTGGGCCGCTGGAGCACTGCAAAATCACCCCGCAGCCATGGATGCGAGCTCCAGAGGCTTCGAAAAGGCCTTAGCTGCCTCCACCATCCAGCCCGGATCTGTCCAGCTCTTGCAGCTGCTCCCTGACTCCCAGTGCAGAGAGAAAGAGAGCAAGAACACAGGCGCATGTGGAGAGGGGACGGGGAGCAGCCTGGCCCCGCCTCCCACTGGGGCAATGGCTCGCGTGCCCACAGGGACGGCTCTGTGTGTCGCCTATGGCACGCGTGCCACAGGTTCGCCACCACTGTACTAGATCCTTTTGATTTTCGTGCACGCTTTTCTCAGCAGGGAAAGTGGAAAAAGGCATTTTCCTGCCTCTGGAATGCAAGGAAAAGACAATATCATAAAAAAAGATATGTCTCCTTGAGTCTGTGTTGTTTGTGCCTGTGTCTGAAATACAGGTAGTCTTCAAGTTATGACTGCATTGGAGCTTGCCCATCATGGTCATAACTCATGATGGTGACCAGCCTGTTTTTATGACCTTTTTCTCTGGTAGTTGTTAAGCAAACGCCACGGGCATTAAATGAGCCAATTGTTGGCTATGGGCTTTTGCCTAAAACCAGAAGTAAATGTCAGTTTTGGTCAAAACCATCGTAAAATTTGGTCACGTGACTCTGGAACTCTGCAAAAGGCTCTAAAATGGCTCAGTTGGTGAAGTGTGGTCATGTGACAGGGGGTTGGTGACCATTGGAAATTCAAAGCGAGGGCGTAACTATCCCCAGAGAGGTCCGTCATGACTTCAAAAGGTTGCTAAACAATTAGCCATAACTCGAGGACTACATGTACTTTGTGAGTCTAAATCAGAGGTCCCCAACCTTTTGGACACCAGGGACCGGTTCCATGGAGAAAAGTTTTTCCACGGACCAGAGAGTGCGTGGTTTTATGTGCTGCCTGCATCCCACGGATGGGGCTTTGCTTGTTTGTGTGAACCGGTTGCTGGCATGCCACAGCCCGGTACTGGTCCACGGACCAGGGGTTGGGGACCCCTGGTTTAAATCAGGGCTTTTCAACCAGTGGTACGGGTACCACCTGTGGTACATTGGCACCTTGTAGGTGGTATGCGACCATCTTAGAAAAGTGGTAGCGGGGGAGGGGAATGAGCTGAATTGGTGGCAGCACCGCACAAGCCTGAATGAGAGATGGCTGGAGCTGCAGGGCTGTCAGGGCTCAGTGGAAGCACCAGGATCAGCACTTCTTCGGGACTGTCAGGGCTCAGTGGAAGCACCAGTCAGCTGGAAAGCAGCACTGATCCTGGCGCTTCTGCTGAGCCCAGAAGAAGCGCCGATCAGCTGGAAAGCAGCACTGATCCTGGCGCTTCCGCTGGGCCCAGAAGAAGCGCCGATCAGCTGGAATGTTGCAGCATCTCCAGGGTCTTGTGATTTACATTCAGATGCTTGGCAACTGATTCATATTTATGATGGTCACAGAGTCCCAGGGTCATGTGAAGTGACCAAAACCTGCTGCAACCACTCATCAGACGGGGGGGAATAAAAACCAAACACCACCCCACCCCTGTTGCCAATCCTCAACAGAAATGCTCACAACAATGAAAACCTCGGACAGGAGGAAGAGCGCCGCCGGGTGGGCAGGTAGGTGTCTTGCTCGGCTGTGGCTTGGGGGGCACTTTTTTCAGTGCCATTGTAACTTCGAACAGTCACTAAGCGAACTGTTGTAAGTCGAGGACTACCTGTACTTTATCACTTTTTTCCTTTTTTTGGTCATCAAGTTTTTGACACCTTGCTAGGCGACTGGTGGTTCTCAGATATTGCCATATCCTAAAAGTGGTACAATGGGTGAAAAGGTTGAAAAGCCCTGGTCTAAATGACATTTTCTGACAAGCGAGTAGATCTTCTCAGAATGGATCTCGAATGATTCCCATAGCTCACTCCAGTATGTGCCTATTTATGTCTACCATAGATCCCGACCTGTGGTCAGTGTGCTGACTGGAATAAGCTTTAACCCAACTGCCATCCCCATCTCTGCCTTTGAGTGCGAAGGCCAGGAAGTGCTGAACAGGGAAATCAGCACGGCAACAGTCCACTTTAAAATCCAGGGAGACTCCCGGTTTACCTTCGGTAGGTTTACAGATCTTCAAAGGAACAGTTTCTCAGATTATTTCTTCCCCACAGCTCCTCTGTGTATCTGAAGGGCAATGCTGGGATCTTCTAAGAATTGTGTCAGTCAATAGGAAGCCTCCAGAGATCTGACCAGCATCTCATCAATTCAGAGGGTTTCACTAAGATAACTTTTATTGTCATTTTTATACTGTGGGCACAATGGCACACATCAAAAATGAAATTTAGTTGCCCACTCTCAAAGTGAAACACATACATGACACACACCAAAACATACTATGAACAACATATGTATAGACCCACATCCCTACATATACGTAGCAAATAAATATTAAATATTGTCCATCTTGAATATATAACGGAAGGAGGAAGCTTGAGAGTTTGCGAGGTTAATGCTGTATGGAATGAAACTCTGGCTGAATCTGGATGTTCTGCCACAGATACCACGAAGCCTCCTCCCAGAAGGTAACAAGGAAAACAGGTCGTGAAGAGGATGTGTAGTGTCCCAGATAATCTTATGGACTCTGCTCAGGCAATGCTTCTGTGCTATGTCCTGGATGGGAGGGAGGGAACTGCCAATGATCTTTTCCGCCATTCTCACCACTCTCTGTACCGCCTTCCTGTCTGAAGCAGTGATGCCTCCAAACCAGACTGTGATGCTGTATGACAGGATGCTCTCGATTGTCCCCCTGTAGAAAGTGGTCAGGACAGGGGAAGGAAGATGTGCTTTTCTCATGCTGGATTATTGTTCACTGTTTTTTGCAGTGTTCTCCCATAAATTAAATTATTGTGGAAAATTCACCAAGGTATGATTGCAGTACAATCCGTCATTAAACCTAGCATCCCTAAAGACAATGTCCTCAGAGAAATCCAAGACAATGGTAGGGACTTCCTAGCTGTAACTCACCAAACTTTTGTGCTCTAGGCCAGAGGTCCCCAACCTTGGTCACTTTATGACTTGTGGACTTCAACTCCCAGAATTCCTCACCCAGCATGGTTGGGGACCCCTGCTCTAGGCCTCTTGTAAGAGAAGTTGTACTATATATCAGGGATGATCTTGGAATCTAAGTGTTCTGAATTTGATTGTAATCTCCCTCAGGCAATGACATTTCGAGCACCATTCGGTATACTTTGACCTTGGATCCTGGTCGACAGAAAGTACGAGCCATTTTTCACCAGGGCTCGAGCTTGTCTACCATCACAGAAGAGATGAAGATAGGTGTGAGGCCAGAATCCAGGCAGTACCGTATAAAATTACCGGTGAGAGAAGAGGTTTTGGAGGGGGTGGGATGGGCAGGATTCACATCAGAAACAGTTTTTTAAAAAAATATCTGATCTTTAACGTGAAACATAAGATGCTGCCATGAAATCAAGCAGGTTTATATATGTTGTTATAAAAACAACATTTTTAATATTTAGCAAACAGCATGTTGTCTGGGTTCATGTATTTAAAAAACAATGAATAATAATTAATTTCTGTATTATCAATAGTCTTCTTGTTACTAGTATATATTCAATGTTACAGTAGTACATATCACGTTCCTTTTTCTCTAACTTGTTTCTCTAGCCGTTGATAAAAATTATCCCATGTTCTAAAGCAGAGGTCCCCAATCTTGGCAACTTTAAGACTTGTGGACTTTAACTCCCAGAATTCCAAGCTGGCTGAGGAATTCTGGGAGTTGAAGTCCACAAGTCTTAAAGTTGCCAAGGTTGGAGAGCCTTGTTCTAAAGTACATTGAGTCTTGTTTCTCTTTTATCTTTAAAGTCAATCTGTCCATTTCTGCACAATCTAAAATTTTCTTAATTAGTTCTTCTTCCGTTGGTAGGTTTTCATTTTTCCAATATTGGGCAAATACAATTCTTGCTGCAGTTAGTACATGTAAAATTAAGTATATACAATCTTTCTCATAGTTTGCTCCTATTATTCCTAACAGAAACTATTCTGGCTTAAAAATCAAGCAGGTTTTTGTTGTTGTTGTTGTTGTTTCCCCGTCTCCTCATGAGGAAAGACTTGCATAGAAGACAGCCTCACACCCATAATGCTGCAGCTGAATTATACCCAGGTAGGAGAGCCCATCCAACGTGCCAACAATCTGCGGGCCGTCCTGCAGAAAGGTGAATCCAATCGGCTTTTGGCATCGGTAAGTCCATACTCTGAGTGCATTCTTGTAGTGTCACTTGGCTGAACAAATTCATACCGAAAAGGTGTGGAACTGAAGCTTAATACAGTGGAACCTCGGTACTCAGCTTCTTTGAAACTCATTGAATTTGGTAGTCAATGCATTTTGATGCAAAAATGTTGTCCCAGTACTCATTATTTGTTTGGTACTCAACGCATAAGCTAGATATTGTCAGTGTTGGCTGTCTTATGACTCACTACATTATTCCCTATGGGGAAAATCTGCTTGGTACTCATCATTTTTGGTACTCATTGTGCCTCCCAGAACAGTATAAAAATGTAGTGAGTATAAAGCAGGGCTTTTCAACCTTTTCACCCGTTGTACCACTTTTAGGATATGGGAATATACGAGTACCACCAGTTGCCTAGCAAGGTGTCAAAAACTTGATGACAAAAAAAAGGAAAAAAGTGATAAAGTACAGGTAGTCATCGACTTACAATAGTTCGCTTAATGACTGTTCGAAGTTACAATAGCACTGAAAAAAGTGCCCCCAAAGCACAGCCGAGCAAGACACCTGCCTGCCCACACGGCGGCGCTCTTCCTCCTGTCCAAGGTTTTCATTGTTGTGAGCATTTCTGTTGAGGATTGGCAACAGGGGTGGGGTGGGGGGGTTGGTTTTTATTCTCCCCGTCGGATGGGTGGTTGCAGCAGGTTTTGGTCACTTCACAAGACCCTGGGACACTGTGACCGTCATAAATATGAATCAGTTGCCAAGCATCTGAATGTAAATCACAAGACCCTGGAGATGCTGCAACATTCCAGCTGATTGGCGCTTCTTCTGGGCTCAGCAGAAGCACCAGGATCAGCGCTGAGCTCCAGCTGGAGGCTGGCGCTGATCCTGGTGCTTCCGCTGAGCCCTAACAGCCCTGCAGCTCCAGGCATCTCTCGCTCAGGCTTGTGCGGTGCTGCCACCGGTTCAGCTCATTCCCCTCCCCCGCTACCACTTTTCTAGGATGGTCGCGTACCACCTGCAAGGTGCCAATGTACCACAGGTGGTACCCGTACCACTGGTTGAAAAGCCCTGGTATAGAGAATGGCCTTGGAGGACAGAGGGAAGATTGTCTATTAAGGCAGTGGCATCTCACCATCTTCTGCTGAGATGGATGGCAGCATAAATTTGATAAATCGATAAAATAAGTGATCAAATAAACGAAGCTTGAGCTCAGACTACAAAAATGTTTTTACAAAAACGCTGAGACAACCCCCCCTCTGCTAGTTCTCATGAAGATAAAATAGGGAGGAAGGGAAGTTCATTCAAAGGTGCAAGACTTGGTTGCCACAGCTATTCTAATAACTGTAGTTTTGGGTCTGTTCAGTGTCTGTTTCTTAGTCTGGTCCAGCTTATAGAGCTGACAACGGGGAACAGGGTTCTGACAAGTCCTTCTACTAGCTTCTGCAAATCCTTTCCATCAACAATGGTCCTGCTGGAAGTTCTACCTTAGAAACACCAAGTTTGTTTGTTTGTCATGTGAAAGGGGTCTCTGGTCATAAAAGCTCAGCTAGTCAATTGACTGAGTTTAATTTAACATTTATTTATTTTTTTCATTGTATTTGTATAGCTGCCCCTCTCAGAAAATGTGACTCTGGGCAGCAAAGAATAAAAAATAAATTATATAAAAACAAGGAACAATTGAAAATATTAATGTTATAATTAAGAGGCAAGGAGAGAGCAACAGATGGAAACAATAGGGTCATGCCAACAATTCACCCTTCCCTTGGGGCTCACAGGTTTGATGACATTGCCATGTTTTGAAGGACTTACCGAAAGTTAGGCCCAGCCTCATCTAAGGCAGGGCTTTTCAACCAGTGGTATGGGTACCACCTGTGGTACATTGGCACCTGGTAGGTGGTATGCGACCATCCTAGAAAAGTGGTAGCAGGGGAGGGGAATGAGCTGAACCAGTGGCAGCACCGCACAAGTCTGAGTGAGACATGGCTGGAGCTGCAGGGCTGTCAGGGCTCAGCGGAAGCGCCAGGATCAGCGCTTCTTCGGGACTGTCAGGGCTCAGTGGAAGCACCAGGATCAGCGCCAGCCTCCAGCTGGAGCTCGGCGCTGATCCTGGTGCTTCTGCTGAGCCCTGAAGAAGCACCAATCAGCTGGAATGTTGCAGCATCTCCAGGGTCTTGTGATTTACATTCAGATATTTGGCAACTGATTCATATTTATGACGGTCACAGTGTCCCAGGGTCATGTGAAGTGACCAAAACCTGCTGCAACCACCCATCCGACGGGGGGAATACAAACCAAACACCCCCCATCTCACCCCCGCTGCCAATCTTCAACAGAAATGCTCACAACAATGAAAACCTCGGACAGGAGGAAGAGTGCGGCCGGGTGGGCAGACAGGTGTCTTGCTTGGCTGTGGCTTGGGGGGCACGTTTCTCAATGCCATTGTAACTAAGCGAACTGTTGTAAGTCGAGGACTACCTGTACTTTATCATTTTTTTCCTTTTTGGGGGGAGGTCATCAAGTTTTTGACACCTTGCTAGGCGACTGGTGATACTCGGATATTGCCATATCCTAAAAGTGGTACAATGGGTGAAAAGATTGAAAAGCCCTGATCTAAGGGACTTGGATGATATCCCTTAAGGCGAGTGCCATAGCAGAAAAGGCCCATCTTCAGGGTCATGCCAGATAGTAGCAATTTAGCAGATTCATAGTAGTAATAGGACCCATAGCACATCTCTTCTACTGGAGGAAGGACCATAACATGCCATCTGCTGGATCTGATGGAACCAGCAGATATAATCTGGAAGAGGAGGTCCCTCAAATAACCTTGATGCAAGTCCATCATGGAATCCAATTGGCTGACAGGTGTGACCCAGTGGGTTCTGCCCCTGAAGGGTTGAGTCCAAGATTTTCAGAATTAAATCGAGAATCAATGCTCTGTGTAAACCAAGCTTCCACAGGCGGTGATATGAACATGATGATAAATAAATGCGGTATCAACGTCTACAAAGAAAGGGTTGGAATTAAAAGGCACGTTGTATAAATTCAACCTCTATTACAGGGCTTCCCAACTTGGGCAACTTTAAGACCTGTGGACTTCAACTCCCAGAATTCCACAGCCAGCATGGGCTGTGGAATTCTGGGAGTTGAAGTCCACAGGTCTTAAAGTTGCCAAGGTTGCTTTCTAGTATTTTATCCCTTGTCTCACCTGTTCATGGAGACTGATATTTTCTCTCCCTCCTTCCCTTATGTCCTCATAGCTACCCTTTGAGAAGGACTGCGGCAAAGATGGAATCTGTAAAGACCAGTTAAAAACATCCTTCAATTTCTCAGGGTAGAGTATGCCTTTCATCTTTATAGCAACCGCAGAGTTCAACAGAATTCATTCATGCTTGCTAAAAACTGATCTAAGTCAATGAACTCAATGTTTATTGTTAAACAGTTACATTTAGGTGTTCAATATTTATATAATTACTGGTAGTTTTAGTCTTGCAACCGTAATAGAGCCTGGAATTTCTGTCGTAAGTCATGACGGTTATAAGTTGAGACATCTGCACGATTAGGCCCAATTTTGCAACTTTGTTTTACCACGGTCGTTAAGCGAACGTGGCCGTTGTTAAGCAAAATGTGGCAGTCATTAAGTGAACACTGCAGTTGTTAAGTGAATCCATGTATTCCTGCCAGTTCTTTGGCCTTCATACGCATGAAGTTCTTCCCAGAACGTAGCATGTTGTAATGTATTTGTGTAGTATATAGGCAGATCCAAGCAATGTAGCCTTTTATAATTGACAAATAAAAATTTTATCAAGGAGCAGATTTTTTTAAATACCTTTTAAGATTTTTGGTATGGCACTCAATGTGCCAATAACCACTGGACACCCCGGCCAGTTTATGCCATAATCTTCCAATTTCAGTGTTCAAATCTTGATACTTTGTGATCTTCTCCAGTTCTTTGTCTGCTGTTCTATGGTCTCCTGGTACTACCATGTCAGTTATCCACATTTTCTTCTTTTCAACCACAGTTACTCTCATTTTATCCTGCTTTTTTATAAATAACTCAAGATGGTGAACATACCTACTAGTCCTATTTTCCCTACAACAACAATCCTGTTAGGTGGGTTGTGTTGAGAGAGACTGGATTACATGCCTAAGGAAGACGTACAACTCACCGTCTTCTGGTTTTTAGTCCAGTACTTTAACCACTACTCCAACTGGTTCTTATCCAGCCACCAATCCCTGATCCAGTCTCAAGCTCCAAGCTCAATGCTCTTCTCTGACACTGCAGTCATGACAGGTCCTTTTTAGATGCGTTAAGACAACTGTTGTGTACCTCGTTGGAACCACCTCTTCATAAAATCTCTCCAAGCTTTATTGGACAAAGTATGAGTAGCCTTCAATGCACACTGTCCATGGAAGATCTAAAGCCATTATAAAAAAAACCCTGAACCTGTAAACCATGTTCACAATACTTCTTCTTCTTTAGAAAGCCTCTATATATCTGAGGTAGGTTTCTCCAAGTTAAAGGAGAGGCTTCCAGACGGGATTTTACTTTAAGCTTTCATGTTTTTAAGATTGACAAGGATTGTCTTCGTCTTTCCTTCAGCTTGAATGAATTGGTAGTTGGCCTAACCCCTGAACTCAATGCTACTGTTTTCATCCGGAATGACGGAGAGGATTCCTACAGCACCAAGTTGACTTTCATCTACCCGTCTTCACTGTCCTACCGCAGGTTTTTACTAGTGCGGGTAAGTATAAAGAAATCAGAGACACCAGAGTGGAAGGGCTGGGGAATGGCCAAAGACGATACTGTCTACCAACCGTGATATTCATTATCATGTCCTATTCTCCTCAGTCCAACAGAAAATATGTGGTCATTAAATGCACCTCTGTTCCTGCTGCAGAGGAAGCTCTTGTGAGGAATACCACTTGTGACATCAATCATCCCATCTTCCGGAGCATGGCTGAGGTACTGTCTTCCTGCATGTATATCTAGTGGAGAAGGTGATCATCTGGGACACCAGAGTAGTTGACAGCCTCCACCCAAAGACCAAGAATGGTTGACAGTCTCCATCCAAAAGCTGTCTTATGGTGTTGGCAGTACTCTAATACATGGAATCTTTTGCCCAGTTGAGGTGGTTGACCTTATCTATAAAATCAAGAGTTAGTAGCAACTTAGGGTCCCAAAGCTGTTTTTTTTCAAAAGGTAACTGCACTTTGTTTCTTCCTTGAAGACGTTTCGCTTCTCATCCAAGAAGCTTCTTCAGTTCTTCTTCAGAACTGAAAAAGTTTCTTCTTCAGAACTGAAAAAGCTTCTTGGATGAGAAGCAAAACATCTTCCAGGAAGAAACAAAGTCCAGTTTACTTTTGAAAAAAAACAGCTTTGGGACAGTCATAATCTGTATGACTGAGAATCTCCATAGACATTTAACAACTCAAGGCATTACAACTTTCTATAAAAAGAGCTCATAATGGCTATTTTGTGAGACTGTCCATAGCTTGTTCTCAAAAATCACAAAACTGCATTGAGATAGAATGTCTTGCTCCTGATCTAGTTGTGAGTCCAAAGAATGATTTCACAATAAACAATTGTGTACAAAATTTGGCTCTAAAATTACTCTTGCACAAAGGCTTAAAGGTCACTGCTCCCACCCCCAATTTCTAGGGCAGGGCTTTTCAACCTTTTCACCCATTGTACCACTTTTAGGTCGCCTAGCAAGGTGTCAAAAACTTGACAAAAAAAGGAAAAAAGTGATGAAGTACAGGTAGTCCTCGACTTACAACAGTTCGCTTAGTGACTGTTCGAAGTTACAATGGCACTGAAAAAAGTGCCCCCAAGGCACAGCCGAGCAAGACACCTGCCTGCCCACCTGGCGGCACTCTTCCTCCTGTTTGAAGTTTTCATTGTTGTGAGCATTTCTGTTGAGGATTGGCAACGGGGGTGGAGTGGGGGTGATGTTTGGTTTTTATTTCCCCCATCAGATGGGTGGCTGCAGCAGGTTTTGGTCACTTCACATGACCTGGGACACTGTGACCATCATAAATATGAACCAGTTGCCAAGCATCTGAATGTAAATCACAAGACCCTGGAGATGCTGCAACATTCCAGCTGATCGGCGCTTCTTCTGGGCTCAGCAGAAGCGCCAGGATCAGTGCCGCTTTCCAGCTGATTGGTGCTTCTTCAGGGCTCAGCAGAAGCACCAGGATCAGCGCCGAGCTCCAGCTGGAGGCTGGCGCTGATCCTGGGGCTTCCACTGAGCCCTGACAGCCCTGCAGCTCCAGCCATCTCTCGCTCAGGCTTGTGCGGTGCTGCCACTGGTTCAGCTCATTTCCCCTCCCTTGCTTCCACTTTTCTAGGATGGTCGCATACCACCTGCCAGGTGCCAATGTACCACAGGTGGTACCCGTACCACTGGTTGAAAAGCCCTGCTCTAGGGATTGTAGCTCTTTGACGGCTGGAAAAAATGGCCGAGAAGCTTCCACGTTTCTCACGGCCAAAGTTTCTGTTTATTAACGAAATATAAAACTGGATTGAATGTATGACACAGCTCTGCTTTAAGCATTCTGGGCCCACTGCTTTTTTTGTGTCTCCTTCTGTCCAGGTGATCTTCATTGTCAGCTTTTTTGTTTCCCAAGATGCAGATCTGGGAAGTGTGGTACGGATCAGTGCCACAGCTGCCAGGTAAAACTTCCCATGACTAAAATGCAAACATTATCCTGTGTAAATCAGATTAGCAGTCATGTTGTCTACAGTCATTTCTCTACTAGCAACGTACAGAGCTTCCTAGAGTCATCCCACAAGTGTTGTGCTCCACAAAGTATAATAACATAGCCTCGGAACATACCAAGTTCAGAAGAGGAGCCTCGATAGATACATTAATCCAGTTCAATATTTTATGTCACCTTGTAGTCAAGTGAATATATTTAGAAAGTTCATAACCTAGAACAGGGGTAGTCAACCTTGGCTCTTTTATGACTCGTGGACTTCAACTCCCAGAATTCCTGAGCAAGCACAGCTGGCTCAGGAATTCTGGGAGTTGAAGTCCACGAGTCATAAAAGAGCCAAGGTTGACTACCCCTGACCTAGACAGAAAAGTGAATTTCCTTTCCACTGTCACTTCCCAGCAACCAAGATTTAGAATTTGCTGCCTATGATTCAGAAGGTCAACAGCTGTCAATATTAATAGCCCTTGAGACCCCAATTCTCCATCAGCCTATTGATCCTCTTTTTAAAACCATCTAAACTCAACCAATGACAGCAATTTCCCTGGCCATAACTAATCCCATTGACCTCAATGCATCTGGNGCATCCTGTTGTTCAAATGTTCTTTAAATAAATACAGCTTCATTGATAAGAGGTTCTAACTTTTATATCAGGTGATACTGAATGTAATATGATGGGGGAGGGGGAACAGCACAGCCTTTAGTGGTTGTAATTAAGAGATGCATGTGTGTCACGTTTGCTGCTCTGCCCATTTTTCCTTGTGTCCCTCCAGTGAAAATAATGTTGCTGTCACAAAGGACATGTTTCATCAAATGGAGCTGCCTGTCAAGTATGCAATCTATGTTTTCATCAATAGGTAAGTGGCTGCAAGTATTTGAGAAGAAGACCTCCCATTGCTTAACCAACTCTCAAAAGGTTGCTCTGAAGTGTTGGAAAGATTGTTTACACACCCACCTATGTGCACCCATCTTCCTCGGTGTACATTGCTAAGGAAATGATTGGAACACAACTGTAATCTTAATTAACTCAAAATTCGGGTCAATCGCATAACATATTTTTTCCCCACAATCTTTCACCATTTTTTTTTCCAGCTTGGATGAGTCAACCAAGTATGTTAATTTTTCTGTCGGGCAGGAATACGAAACTCGGACTGTGGAACATCGATACGAGGTGAAAAGGATGTGGATCACTTTCTGATCAAGAACTTAGAACAGACAGGGCTTTACTTATTAAGGTGGAGGGAGATTTAAGAACGGAGCACACTTACCTAGTGACGGATGCATTCTTCCTTTGAGAAGCATTTGCAAGCAAGAAAAATGTATCTAGAACTAAGGAGAAATCTCCTGACAGTAAGCAAAACTAAGCAATGGAATGTTTGCCTCCAGAAGTTGTGGGTGCTCCATCACTGGAGGTTTTTTTAAAGAAGAGATTGGACAGCCATTTGTCCAGGGGGTTGGACTAGAACAGGGCTTTTCAACCTTTTCACCCATTGTACCACTTTTAGGATATGGCAATATCCGAGTACCTCCAGTCGCCTAGCAAGGTGTCAAAAACTTGATGACCCCCCCCCCAAAAAGGAAAAAAAGTGATAAAGTACAGGTAGTCCTCAACTTACAACAGTTCACTTAATGACTGTTCAAAGTTACAATGGCACTGAAAAAAGTGCCCCCCAAGCCACAGCCGAGCAAGACACTTGCCTGCCTACCTGGCGGCGCTCTTCCTCCTGTCCGAGGTTTTCATTGTGAGCATTTCTGTTGAGGATTGGCAACGGGGAGGGGGGGGGTATTTGGTTTTTATTCCCCCCGTCTGCTGGGTGGTTGCAGCAGGTTTTGGTCACTTCACATGACCCTGGGACACTGTGACCATCATAAATATGAATCAGTTGCCAAGCATCTGAATGTAAATCACAAGACCCTGGAGATGCTGCAACATTCCAGCTGATCGGCGCTTCTTCTGGGCTCATCAGAAGCACCAGGATCAGTGCCGAGCTCCAGCGGAAGCCTGGCACTGATCCTGGTGCTTCCACTGAGCCCTGACAGCCCTGCAGCTCCAGCCATCTCTCGCTCAGGCTTGTGCGGTGCTGCCACCGGTTCAGCTCATTCCCCTCCCCCACTACCAGTTTTCTAGGATGGTCGCGTACCACCTGCCAGGTGCAAATCTACCACAGATGGTACCCGTACCACTGGTTGAAAAGCCCTGTTCTAGAGAGTTTTCTCCATCATTAAATATTCTCCATCCATCTTTGAGTTGGTAGAAAAAAATATATTGCCATGAAATTTAGCATCCCCATTGATGAGTGGCGTGGTGGCCTAGTGGTGAAGAATCTTGCCTCCCACTCAGAAGGTTGAGAGTTCAATCCTAGGTAGCAGCAGATATTTCTCTCCTAGGGCACAAAGAAAAAATATCCGCTGCAAATTCTGGGTGGCATCAGGAAGGGCATTTGGTCAATAAATGCTCAGCACCACCCAGGCACCCCGACTCAACCCCGAAATAAGAGATTACAAGGTGGTAAAAAGGGTGTTTATTGTTCATTCCTCTCTGGCTTCTCTTGCCATCATTCTCAGTTATTCTAATCCTCCAACCTCCCTCAAAATTTAGTGGCAGATTTTATCTCTCTTCAAGATGTCCTTGGCCAATGTCAGAAGATCACTATTCTTACATGGATACAGCTAAGAAGGACTTAAGCTGGTCTCACTTATTGGCTGGGAACAAGGTGGTGTCATGGGAGCATAAGTAAAGAAGCAATTTTAAGTGCACAATTGTCCCTCCCACGTCTAGATACAAGGGGGATCCATCCCTAGAAAAACAAAATATTGACTTGTGCTAAGAATGTTGAGTGTCTACGCTCACTTATGCGGCATTTTCTTCCAATGTAGCTGAAGAACACATTTCACCGAAAAGTTCCTGTTTCAGTAACTTTTCATATTCCTGTTTCGCTGAATGGAGCACAGATTTGGAACGCAATCTTGGATGTCCCTAAAGAGGTATATTTCCTCTGGAGCTGTGTTGATGAGAATATAAGTCCTTGTCCTGGATTAATGGAACTAAGATAAATATTGATGTAGCAAAATTGTACAGCCAGAAATCTGTCCACTAATTACCAGATTGCACAATAAAAGGTTGGGTGGGGTTAGGGTTAAAGAGAAGAAAAGCACGATGGGAGGTTACTTTAGGCATTTCCGAAATATTATTTTGATGTTTATTTGGCCCAAAGCGTTCAAGTTATTTGAAAAACAAATAATGTTTAATAGGTATAAATTGAGTTAGCAGTAGATTGCTTATCGGGTAAGCAAATATTCGTCCCTTAATAGTAGATTACTCTTTAATATTTCAAACCCATATTTCAAATTCATTTTAGAAATTTGATAAAGTTGGGGGGAAGTGTCACCTTGGATTTTTCTCCTCTTCACCCATTCCTTAATTTCTCCCACTTTTTAAGTGCAAAGACAAGCATGATTAAGAAAAAAAGAGTCGGTAATTCATATTTGTATATAATTATAGCTACTTAATTTTAAAGAAAAATCTGGTTAATGGCTGAATATACTTTGCAAATGGGGTGGGCCCAGGTTTCAGAGTCAAGTTTAATTATTATTTTGTAAGGTATATAGATCTCATTGAAATACCTCATTTAGTATCAAGAGAAACCAATTGGCACATACGACCATCTTTTTCTGGAACATATAAATTCGGAATTCTTGTCCATGTCAACATTTAGTCAGGGATTAAGATGGAGACACAATTCAAGGGGGATAACCAGGCCAGTGGCCATGAGCAATAAACAGAACTTTCTTGTTTAGAGGAAGTGTCTTTGAGTACAAGCTGAGAAGAAACAACGTGACCTAATCAATCCTTGCCAGTTCCCCAGGAATATCTAGATGGCCTTTGCCAAAGATAAATTGATAAATAAGCTGGTTGATTTCTCGGATCCAAGAAGAGAAATGTTTTTCAGAAATCTTTGCTCCGTGCTCACATAATTGAATAGAGATTGGTGAGAACTTACCACCACCATGAAAGTAGGATAGATGCTTTCAAGTAACTCTTTTTGTTCCCTCCCTTCGTTAACTCTCAGTATACTAAGGAGACTTATGTAAAATACCTATTGGATGTGCCCTAAACCTCAATGCAACATCCCCATTTAACTCTAATGCAGACCTGGGCATTTGCAGGTCATTTACACCCTTTGGCTGTCCCTGTCCGGCCTGCATGAGGTCAATTGGAAATTAGAAAGTAAATATAAATTTGGTGCAGCGAATCAAAACCATGTAAATCACCCCTTTTTATAACGTGATAAAATTAATATTGAGCAGAATTAGGTTCAGCCGATTGGTTCAGCCCTCCATAACAGTTCCAGTTTCTCACGTGGCCCCTTGGGAAAGTTACCCCTGCTCTAAGATATTCAGGGTTGAAAAGATAAACAATGCAAGATTAAAGCTCTTCCATGACTTGTTCTTCAAGCTCAGAAATGGGGCCTCTTATAATGCCTCCTGATTTTGTGATTGTTCCTTTCTTTTGTCCATCAGCTCTCCCAGGTCGTTTGTGTTCCTGGAACAAACACTCCAGGATCCAAAGAGTTTGTGAAGCAACTAAGCAAACAACCTGTTTTGGTGAGTATACCTGGTGCTATTGCCAGAAAGTCTCCTTTGAAAAAAAGCAGATGGACTCAGGGGATCTGGATAAATGGTGACCTCACGGTCGGCCCCCGTGGTCACAGGAAATCCGTATACGTTCCTACAACCAGACTTGACAATGTTCTTCTGTGTCTTCCAGGACTGCTCTGTAGCCACCTGTAAAACAATCACTTGCAATGTTCCATCCTTGGAGCTCCATCAACCTATTGAGTTCAACATCAATGGGGACATTGGCTTCAGTTGGCTTTCCCAGGTATGGAGGCATTTTCTGGGGCTTTATTGGGCTAGAAAGCAGGACAGGAAAGTGCCTTTTGTGGTATAATAATACACCATCGCATCTATAGAAAACCAGCTACATCTTAGAGTATGTTTGCATTAAGGGCATATGCATTGACTTCACCACCATATGTATTCCCTAATTCTGCACACAGAGTTGACCAGAGCTACCACAATCTGGCCCATGATAGAGAAACACAGGTGTTTCTTGGTTCTCATTCTCTTTTTCCTTCAGCATGTTGACTTCATCTTTCCATTGAGCTGACCAGTGCTGCCTCTATGTAGTCCATGATACAAAAATACAGATGGCTTTTAGGTCTCATCTTCATTTTTCCTTCGTTATGTTGACTATTTGTGGTGAGGCAACAAAAGACAAAAACAACTGGCCAGTACACGGAAGTGGTAAAGCCTACCATCAAAGCAATAAGGAAGGATAAGTGAAGACACCAGGGCTTTTTTAGTCGGCCTTGCGCCGCCTTGGCGCAAGGCCGTGGAAAAAGGCCCGGCCGGCGTGACCTTTATCGGGGAGGGTGTGGCCTTTATCGGGGAGGGTTTAAAATGAACGTAAGGACAAGAGATTTCCCCGCCAGGATCCCAAACTACTCCCGCACCGGTCCAAACTCAAGGCGGTGGAAAAGAGGCTCAAAAAAAGCCCTGGAAGACACCACAATACCTTTGCTTCCTGGGAAGCTGGGAAATAGGACAAAGCTAGTGGGAAGTTGTCTACTTCTCAGCTTTAGAAGAAATCCTGAAAAATTATCTTTCCTGTGGAGGAACTGTTGACCCAAACGTTCTTCGGCTTAGATCAGTAGTCCCCAACCTTTGCGGCTTGGCGGCCTGGCTGGTGGGGGGAGGAGAGGGAACTGAGCTGTGCAAGTGGTGGGCCAGTGCACCTGTACGTACAGCTCCACTCACGCAAGAGAGAAACCTTTGGGACACTGCTTGCGCGAGTGTGGCTGCGAGCACTGGCGCTTCTGGCCTGGTTGCAAATAGGCCACAGCCTAGTGGTGGGCCGCGACCCACAGGTTAGGGACCCCTGGGACTTAGATTGTGGAGACCAACAGAAAGGCCAAAACATCATAGGGACATAGGAGCACAATGCTGATTTCAGACCAAAATCCCCTGTATATGGAATAGCTCTGTAATGTATAATGGTGAGAACTGTCCCACAGAATTATTGTCACCATCAAGAAATGATAATGTCAAGGTTCTGACTAATGAAACACTTCAAAGAACTTCCAGGCATTGTTTATCCTAAAAAGTCTTTTATTCATGTAACAAAATGTCGGCACGGCATGAAGAGGGATGCTAAGATCTAAATTCTCCTCCCCTGAGCACATATTTTGTCAGCATGTTCCCTCCCTCAATCTGCTGTCATAAATCACGTTCTCCTATCAGGTTGAAGGGTAAAGGTTCTCTTCCGTTTACAGCGCGGGATTTCTATCTAATGTAATTACCCACATACATTCTTTCTCCTCCCCTCCCAGCGTCTTCTGAGTTAACTCTAAAAATACCACACAGCTCTGCATATTTTGTCAGAGCAAGATCATCCAATGTTAGCAGCGTTGACAGATAATTCATAGGATTTTTTTTCATATATATTTTGGTAGCTGGATGGGATTTGGCCAATGAAGATAGGCCAATGGCCACTGGCATGTCTGTGTCTACAAATAACATTTCCATTAACACCAGTTCAGTTAGTCCTCAACTTACAACAGTTCATTTAGAGACTATTCAAAGTTACAACAGGACTGAAAAAAATGAGTTATGACCATTTTTCACACCTATGACCGTTGCAGCATCCTCATGGTCACGTGGTCAAAATTCAGACCGTTGGCAACTGACTCATATTTATGACAGTTGCCGTGTCCCAGGGTTATGTGATCACCTTTTGCAACGTTCTGACCAGCAACGTCAATGGGGAAGCCAGATTCACTTAACAACCGTGTCCACACTGCTAACATCGGATGTTTTTGCATTGACAACAAAGGGAAATGTAGCCATCTTTTACCTTTTGCTTTTAGAGTTAGATGATGTTGGGAGGGGGGATGTGAACGAGAGTTCAGCTAGACATAACAACACTAGACCTAGTGTGAGAAACAAGGTTATTGTAACCAGAGCTGATAAGGAATTGGCGGGTTGGAGAACTGGAGAGGAGGCCTGCGCTTCAAGGTAATTGGGGAATGTGATTTAGGACTGTTTATTTGAGGAGGGAATTGTGCTTTGATACTTTGTATTTGGGGGGTGGGAATTTAGTTTTTGGTTTAGACTATGTAGTGCTGAAACTTTGTTTCTCGAATAAAATATTGTTTAAGGTAAACAATGCCTCAAAGTTCTTTTGAAGAGTTTCATCTGTTGAAACCATGACAAACCATTTTGCTGACTTAACAACTGTAGGGATTCACTTAACAACTGAAAGGTCGTAAAACGGGGCAAAACTTACTTAACAAGTGTCTTGCTTAGCAACAGAAATTTTGGGCTCAATTGAGGTTGTAAGTCAAGGTCTACCTGTAATTCTTGCCCTTCCCTCTCTGGGGCAGCCTTTCAAGCAACCAGCTTCCCCACCTCTGAGGCTGTTTATGTCTTCTCCCAGACCCAGCAGAAGAAGGTGACTCTAGTGAGCTCTGCCCAAGTTTCCTATGATGAGAGCAAATACAAGCAGAAAGAGGGATTCGTGCAGGACCAGGTAATGACTCCTCTCCTCCAAGGTATCACTAAATTGTCAAGAGTGAAAGTTTGGCAGCTGCATGCTCCTCTTTTGTCTTCTTGCCATTAGAGTAAGGCGGGGAGGTGTTGCTTTCAAATGGGTTAGTTAGAGCAGGGCTTTTCAACTTTTCACCGATTGTACCACTTTTGGAATATGGCAATAGTCAAGTACCACTAGTTGCCTAGCAAGGTGTCAAAAACTTGATGACCCAAAAAATGGAAAAAAGTGATAAAGTACAGGTAGTCCTCACCCCCTTTAATATCCACTCTTCTCTCACCCCCTTTAATATCCTCTCTTCTCTCCCCTTCAGCAAGACCTAGGCAATGCCTTGCGCAGCTCCAGCTGAATCTCTGCCTGAAGACTGCATGAGGCCGCCTGCCACCCCAATCAGCTGGAGCTGCGCGCGCCGATCCTGGGCTCTCAGCAGGACCCAGGCAATGCGTCGTGCAGGTCCAGCTGAATCTCCACCTGAAGACTGCGTGAGGCTGCCTGCCACCCCCAGGCCGCCAGCAATCATCTGGAGCTGTGCGCTTTGATCCTGGGCTCTCAGTAGGACCCAGGCAACGTGCAGTTCCAGCTGACTTTCCCACAAGCCTGTGCGGCGCTGCTGCCGCTTCACCTCATCCACTTTTACACTTTTTTTTTAACATTTTTTTTACAGTGCTGTTCAACCCGTTGTATGCGTACCATCTGCCAGGTGCCAACGTACCACTAGTGGTACGCGTACCACCGGTTGAAAAGCCGTGAGTTAGAGAAATGAAATCTCTCCAGTTCTACAGAGGTTTGCTGAGAGCCAGCCGTCTAGAACCCTTTCAAGGGCATTCTAGCAGGTGTGAAGAAGATAGCAGACGGTTCCCATAACAAAAAGAACTTGTTTACATGAACTACTGGGACATCTGGGGGTGGTGGTGGCTAGGAAAGTCATTGTTTTATGCTATGGTATGATGCCTTGGGATTTTAGAGTTAGTTTTACTTCGCCTGTACCAGATCATTTTATTCAATAAACAGTAAGCTTTTCAGAAATGAAAATAATCCTGGATTATTATTTGGATACTGAAGCTGGAGGTTGACATAAAGATTGTAATGAGAACTTCTGGCTCCTCTGGATAAGCACTGTACGGAGGGAGGAAGCTGTGATCAAATGATTCTGGCTTCCCTTGTATGATCCAGCCCTTCCCCTCCTCTAGGTGAAGACCACAGTGGAGTTCTTGGAGGCCTACAACTCTCTGCCCATCATTATTGGCAGCGCTGTGGGTGGTCTTCTACTCCTTGTTCTGATCGTTGCGGCTCTGTATAAGGTAAGCCTTGAAAGAGAAAATGGCTTGCAGTAAACATTTTACTAGTCAGCTTCCATCCTAGTTATGTATCAGCCTTCCCAGGTAGACAAGACGGGAAACGCGAGCAGATGAAATAATTCTATTTTATTGTAAGGCTACATTAGCAGAATCTTGCCAGTTTGGGCACAAATCTCCCACTGTCATTTTTTATAGCCTGAGAAGTTAGGGACACTGATTTCTTCCTTTACCCATTATACCATGGGTCCCCAACCTGTGGGCCGTGGCCCACTACCGGGCCGTGGCCTATTGGCCCCCAGACCGCGTGAATGGCTGGCCAGTGCACGCACGTGTGTGTGCGCATGCCCCCCACTCACACTAGTACCGCCACAAGCGAGCGTCGTGCAGATGCTAGTGCCACCCCGTGCCTGCCCTTCCCTCCAGGCCACCAAACTAGAAAGGTTGGGGACTTCTGCATTATACAACTGCTGGTTATATCCTCTTATCTGGCCGTTCCATAGGCAGCATCTCAACTTTTCTCCCCCTTCCCACGTACCTTTCTATTATGGGACAACATATCAAGTTATTGCTTTTCCCAAACAAAAGTGCTTCTGCTAAAACCAAGGGGCAGAGGTGTCTGAAACAGAGGAGAAAAATCTACTAATTAAGCGAAGGATGTCCATTATTGTCCATCCTTCAGTCTTACAATAAACCAATTGTCTATAGATATTCTCAATCACTTAAGTCCTAGTTGACCTAAAGATGCTTTTCCAAAAGGCAACTGGAATCCCTTGGGTTTTTTCCCTTGAAAAAGTTTCACTTCTCATCCAAGAAGCTTCTTTAGTTCTGATTGAATGGTGCAGAATGGAAGGATTTATATAAAATAAATAAATCCTTTCAGTCAGAACTGAAGAAACTTCTTGGATGAGAAGTGAAATGTTTTCAAGGAAAAAAACCCAAGGAACTCCAGTTGCCTTTTGGAAAAGCACCTTTAGGGATAAACCAATTGGTTTGTGGATTTCTCTAGATCAGTGATGGCAAACCTTTCAGAGACTGAGTGCCCAAAAACTGCCCCCGCCCCTGCCCCCGCCTCATTCCTGCTCCGCCCCTGCTCTGCCCCCACCCCACATGCCCCCAGGGCCACTCACTGCCTCCAGGACCTGCTGCAGATCGCCCAGGTAGCCCAGCAGCGCCATGGCGGCCATGCCCTCTGCCCGTGCCCTGCAGCATCAACTGTGCGTGATGGGGCGTGAGGGCAGAGTCTTGTCTACGCTGCCTGGCTGCCAGGTCCTTGGCTGTGCTGCTCCGCGTGGGCCACACTCGGGGGGCGACTCTCCTCCAGGGGGGCTGCTGGTGAGGAGGGGGTCGTGGGGGGAGTCGAGGCTGGGGCAACGGCACGTGTGCCCACAGAGTGGACTCCGAGTGCTGCCTCTGGCACGCGTGCCATAGGTTCGCCACCACTGCTCTAGATTGTGTACCTTTTCAGATCGGGCGTCTATCTAATGTGTAGCCATCATTACTCAATGCTCAACTGAATGTTCTTTCTTTTTCCTTCCAGCTTGGGTTCTTCAAAAGGCAGTACAAGCAGATGATAGATGAGACAGACGCAGGAAACAATGAGGGGGCCGGAAGTCCACCAGAGACCAGCCCACCTGCTGAGGCTACCAAAGGATAAATGTCTATGGAGATTCTCAGTCATCCAGGTCATGGTTATCCCAAAGGTGCTTTTTCAAAAGGCAGCTGGACTTTCTTTGCTTTTTTTGCCTGAAGACGTTTCGCTTCTCATCCAAGAAGCTTCCTCAGTTCTGAATGAATCAGAAATCACGAAGAAGCTTCTTGGATGAGAAGCAAAAGATCTTCAAGGAAAAACAAAGGAAGTCCAGTTGCCTCTTGAAAAAGTGTCTTCGGAAGTACCAAAGGATAACCAACTCTTCTGTCTGTCCCTGTTCAGTAACCCTTGACTTACAACGGTACCTTTAATGGCTGTTTGAAGTTACAACGGCATTGGAAAAAGTGACTTACGACCATTTATCACACTTACGACCGTTGCAGCATTCCCCCATAGTCACGTGATCAAAATTCAGGCGCTTGGCAACCGACTCATATTTATGACGATTGCAGTGCCCCGGGGTCTCGTGATCGCTTTTTCCCGAGAAGCAAAGTCCATGGGGAAGGCAGATTGACTTAACAACTGTGTTATTAACAACTGCAGTGATTCACTTAACGACTGTGGTCAGAAAGGGTCGTAAAATGAGGCAAAATTCCCTTAACTGTCTCACTTAGCAACAGAAATTTGGGGCTCAGTCGTGGTCATAAGTCAAGGATCCCTGTACAAGAGTGAGTATGTCAATGAAAATTCTCAGTAATTCCAGGTGGAGTCGTTTGGAAGTTGAGCGAGGGCAGTTGGATTGGTTGTCTTGCTGGTTCAAAATGGTTGCTGCTGTTCTTCAGTCTAAGCAAGTTGGTTATATGTTCTAAGGCAGGGGTAGGCAACCTTGGCTCTTTTATGACTCGTGGACTTCAACTCCCAGAATTCCTGAGCCAGCCTGGCTCAGCTTGGAAACCTCTCCCTTTCCCCTCAGCATGGCTGGCTCAGGAACTCTGGGAGTTGAAGTCCATGAGTCATAAAAGAGCCAAGGTTGCCTACCCCTGTTCTAAGTTAAAGGATTGAGGAGCTGGAACATTTACTTCCCAACAACTCTCTGCCTACTAACCCAAGGAGCCTATCCAGATTAAACAATGAAACCTCTCTGGAGGACATCTACGGGGTCCACCTAACCAACTTGCTCACACTGAAGAAACTACTTGGACGAGCAGTGAAACGTTTCAAACCAGCCAGAAAAGAAATCCAGTTGCCAGGACTCAACTTCCAGTACGTAAAAAGAGGTTTAATGGAAGGATAAAGCATGCTAGTAAACACAGCTATTTTGATATTTAACTTGTACGGTCATGTTAACAAACATCAGCCAGCGGCAAGTTCTCAGTGGATGGAGAACCCACGAACGTATGAATGAAATACTGTATTACAGGTCGCATTCCTTTGTAAGCATGTGTTTTGTGGGAAAATATGCATATTGTCGCTCAACAGTTGGATGGGCGGTATATAAATTTCATAAAGAAATAAACAAACAAACAAACAAACAATTTTGGATTAGGTTCTGTTCCCTTGATTCTGGTGAGGAGCAAAATCAAACTTTACGTTAAAGAAAGGAGGAACTGCATGAGTTCATAAGGCATGTGTGACACCACTGCTTTTTTCAGTCTGGGACAGGACAACGTGTAAAACTTCACTTTGCATCTCTCCCATTAGTCATCTGAAGAACAGGAGACTGACACCTTATCTTCTCTGCCTTTGTGGTCAAAAGAAATAAATAAAAGTGGACTTTGCAGTGGTTTGCAAAGAATCGGCACATAGAAACAGAATGGAAATGGAAGTGGCCCGAAGCCCTAGTATTTTTAGTAGCAATCAAGTTTCTGTTTGAAAGGGATCTTGCAGCTTCTTCAGCAGAATCTGGATAAGTTCCCTTTTGTATTCAAAATCTGGCCGTTTGGTAGCACTATCCCTAATAACATACGTAATAACAGGAATGTGCTATGCTCATTGAAATGCATTTTATTGACTCCATAGATAGACATCTGTCTCAAAGATGCATTAAACACCCATAACCCTATGTCCTCGCTAGGAGAGGAAGCTGGTTAGAAGAAGAAGAAGAAATGTTAAGAGGGTCTCAGCGGTGGCTGTCCACATCTTCATAGCCGGTGGGTAGTGCGTTGGTGTGGGGATTGTGAAAGAGGCTATGATTTCCATCGCCCCATGGATAAGCCTAAAATAAATAAGAGAAAAAAGGAATGCAGAAAGAAAGCTCTTCGGGGTGACACATCAGGATGGCTAAGGTGGGGAGGTCAGGAGAGTTAAGATAATAGCCATGATGACATGATGGGAGTCCCACCTCTTTTAATGGATGCCGTGCATGTGATATTCTAGAACAGGGCTTTTCAACCTGTTCACCCATTGTACCACTTTTAGGATATGGCAATATCCGAGTACCACCAGTCGCCTAGCAAGGGGTCAAAAACTTGATGACCCCCCCCCCAAAAAGGAAAAAGTGATAAAGTACAGATAGTCCTCAACTTACAACAGTTCGCTTAGTGACTGTTCGAAGTTACAATGGCACTGAAAGAAGTGCACCCCAAGCCACAGCCGAGCAAGACACCTGCCTGCCCGCCTGGCGGTGCTCTTCCTCCTGTCCGAGATTTTCATTGTTGTGAGCATTTCTGTTGAGGATTGGCAGCGGGGGTGGGGTGGGGGGGTGTTACCAAAAATAAGGGGGGCAGACGACCCACCAACGTCGTCCAAAACCAGTGAAGTGTACTGGGACCCTGTGACACTGGCAGTATTTATACTTAGTCAACGGTTCGTAGACTTACATTTAGTGTTCTGGGACCTCTACGAGCAACATTCCAGCTGATCGGCGCTTCTTCTGGGCTCAGCAGAAGCGCCAGGATCAGTGCTGAGCTCCAGCTGGAGCCTGGCGCTGATCCTGGCGCTTCCACTGAGCCCTGACAGCCCTGCAGCTCCAGCCATCTCTCGCTCAGGCTTGTGCGGTGCTGCCACCGGTTCAGCTCATTCCCCTCCCCTGCTACCACTTTTCTAGGATGGTCGCGTACCACCTACCAGGTGCCAATGTACCACAGGTGGTACCCGTACCACTGGTTGAAAAGCCCTGTTCTAGAATATTCTAGAAGGGGCGGGGCTTCAATGGCAGGCCATGGCCACCATCTTGACTTTTTTAAAAAATAATCCTTCATGAACATTGTACCACAAATCCACCAACTTGAACTTGCCTCTGGATCTTAGTATAGGTAGTTATTTCCTCTTATCAACAATTGCTTAAATATCAGAACTTTAACCAAAAACCCATCATAACGTAGCCAGCAATTAAGTACTGGTAGTTCTCGAATTATGGCCATTCATTTAGTGTCCATTCAAAGTTACATAGCACTGAAAAAAGTGACTTGTGATCAGTTTTCACACTTAACGACCGTTGCAGCATCCCCATGGTCACGAGATCAAAATTCAGGCGCTTGGCAACTGGCATGTACTTATGACTGTTCTACTGTCCTGGGGTCATGTGACCACCATTTCCCATCTTCCCAGTCAGCTTCCAACAAGCAAAATCACTGGGGAAAACCAGATTCGCTTAAGGACCGCATGATTCATTTAAGAACTGCAATGATTCACTTAACAACTGTGGCAAAAAAAATATTATAAAACTGGGCAAAATTCACTTAGCAACTGCTTTGTTTAGCAGTGGGCTTCATTCTGGGCTTAATTGTGATTGTAAGTCAAGAACTACCTGTATATAAAAATTCAGCTCACCCAGAAAAATAAAAGAGTATTCGCTTAATACTATAAGTTTTTAGTTTTTCTCTTACATACATGTATTAATTTTTCAACCAGCGTGCTGTCTGGATTCAAAAGCGCTAATACATAATCAATTCCTAATCCTTGGTTCTTTCCTCTAGCCGTTTGTAGAATGACTCCCAGAATCTCAGAGACATTCAAAACTATGTTAGATGAAAGACTCACAATGATGGAAATATCAGAGGCCATAAAAAGACAAAAAAATGGGAAAACACCGGGTCCAGATGGCCTTCCGGTGGAGTTATATAAGAATCTCCAAGAGATACTAAGACAGTGAACTGCTGAAAGATTTTTCTAATGGACTTTTATTAGAAGCTAGACTCCCATCTACATGGATGAAAGCAAATATTACTCTAATACCCAAAGAAGACTCCGATTTGACCCAGATTAAGAACTACAGACTGATTTCAGTGCTCAATGTGGATTATAAAGCTTTAGATCCAAAAGGTTGTTGCCAACTTAATTTTGGGGGACTGGATAATTAGGGAAAAGATCTACTCTTGATTATATTATTAGCTTCAGAAGCAAGAAATCCTTCACAAATCTAGATGAAGGGCCTAACTCAGGGGCGGGGAACCTTGGCTCTTTTACGACTTGTGGACTTTAACTCCCAGAATTCCTGAGCCAGCCTCGCCCCTGGCCTAAGTGCTTCGATTCCCTCTCCTGCTACATTTTTACCTTTGTCCGAATCCTCAGGTGGGGATATGGGATGAACTCAGGACGTTCGTGGGAGTGTTCTCTCTTTCTCAGCTGCACGTTCAGCCAGCAGATGCCCACTGAAGGAAGCGCCACCACAAAGCTTAAAATCTTCCATAACCGAGCTGATATGCAGAAGGGAAAGACGGAATAATCAAGGGTGCAAGGCAGAGGATGCTAAGTTGCCCCTTAAAAAATAGAACCAGGCAGCGATGGGATTCAAATATATGAACAACCGGTTCTCTGTGTGGATGCCGCTTCCGGAAGTCCGTTCTGGGCCTGGGCAACAAAAAAATTAACTACTGGTTCTGCCGAAGTGGTGCGAACTGGCTGAGTCCCACCACTGGGACTAGGGCTTTCTCTGGCTAACAGCCTCCTAGTGTAACTTGAGTCACTAAATTGTTGGTTCTGAAGAAACAGGCAAAAGATATTCTCAAGGTCACTTGTGTTGTCCTTTCTTTGTGGGACAACACGTCAAAAGCCGAAACGCTTTCTTAGGAGACAAATGCTAGGCCAAGCAATCGATGTTGCATTCCAGCTAATCTTAAAAACACTCAGTGATTAAATAATTAAAATGTATTTCAGTGGAAACACTATCATTGACACCTATCAACACAACCATTTTATCTTGCAGGATTGCAGCATGTTTGTTAATAATAGCGATCTTGTTTAATCCTTCTTTTTTCTTTTATTTAATCATTTATTTTCTTCTTTAAACCTTAAAGTAATTTTAAATGAAATAAAAGGCAGAGAGCTCTGCTTAAGTAAAATGCTGGCAGAAGAGAGTTTGGGAAGCAGAGGACAACCTGTTATGGACATAATGGACAGATTCTACGGGAAAATAGAGGGTTTTTCAGCATCAGTATTAAAAGTGTGTATTGTTTCTCCTTAAATGAAAAGCACAAATGAAACGGGGATGTGTTCCCCAGGAGGTACACAATTTTTCCATTACTGTTATTAGTTTTTGTACATCAAGGAATAACACAGTACAAGTAACAAACAAAGGAATCTCATTTTGACTGCTGTTGTGGGAAATTCAACCTCCAGCCATGTATCAAGGAATCTCTACATATCAGGCCTTCCAATTATATCTCCCCCACCCCTATTCTTCCTTGATTCTGCTGTCCCCAGGTATTGCTGGAGTTATTGTCAGTTTTGGTAGTAGTAACAGTAGTAGTCTACTACTACAGTAGTAGCAATTATTGAGTTCACTTACCACTAGATCCTTCTTCGTGGCCAGCTGCTTCTGTAGCAAAATTTCTTGTCTGGGCCACCAGTTGAGTAATTCTCCACCTGGGATTCATTCCTGAAACCCAGGACGCCAAAGACTTTTGTCTGGCAGAAGGTGTCTTTAATGGAGACCTTGAGTTCTTCCCTGTGGCTGGTCACTGTCTTTGCTGGGTCAAGGCCTTCCTGTCCAATTGCCCTTTCACTCACACTTCTCCCTCCTCCTTGGACCTGACGGCTGTGTTCATCTGATCCTCTTTGGCCAATGGAGTTGAGGCAGAAACACGACCCAGCTTGGAGCTTCTATCGCAAGGCTGACACCCAACCCATGACAAAGAGCCAACTTCTCACTTAGATTGGCATGAGACCCGGGAACTAACAATCCTCCCTTCCCTACAGTGGATCTATTTATAAACGAAGCAGAAAGCAAATGCAGAATGCCCGATTTCCAAAGAAAGCAACAGGGGAGGTATTATTAGAGTAAGCACCTAAAATATTCTAGTAGATCATGAGTGACGTTTGCGGCCTGTTGCAAGCAAAGACTGGTATGTGTGCTCATTGGAGTTTCATAGAGGTAGTCCTCGACTTATTCATTCAGTGACCATTCAAAGTTGCAACGGCCCCGAAAAAAGTGATTTATGACCATTTTTTCACAGTTACAACCTTTGCAGTGTTGAAATAAAAGTCTTCATCGTGGTTCAGTCCAAGCTGGGAATAAACATGGCGACTGCTTTAGGAAGAAGGTTGCAGTTTATTGAAGAGGAGAGGCAGACAGAAAGATGGCCCTGGCAGAAAAGAGAGGGAGCACATGTAGGGAGTGGGTATTTATACCCTCTGGAGCCTTTTGTTTGTAGTATTTCCTGTGGCATGGACTTTGACCTGAGTCTGAGTGTGCCCTTTGGTATCTCTGTGTTAATCCTATTATGTCCTGTCCTAGAGTTTGGGTGGGGTATGTAGATTTTAGGTGTCTTTGTGAAGGATTCGAAGATCGACCTCCGGCGGTTGGAAGGACTTACCTAATAAATGTAGACGTAAAGATGTCTCGACTAAAGACGAACCCCCTCCCTCTGGACCCCCGATAATAGAAAAAACTGGGCATGCTTTTCTGCCTCTTTAAGATCCTTTGAGGAAATATATTTTCCTGCCCTTTTAATATTTCCTTCTCTGGGGGGGCTGACTTCCCACAGCAGCATCCCCATGAGCATGTGATCAAAATCCAGATGCTTTGCAACTGACTCACATTCATGATGGTGATAGTGTCCCAGGGTCATGTGATTGCCTTTTGTGATCTTCTTGACAAGCCAAGTCAATGGGGAAGCCAGATTCACTTAACAACTGTGTTACTAACTTAACATCTGCAGTGATTCGCTTAACAGCTGTGGCAAGAAAGGTCGCAAAATGGGGCAAGATTCACTTAACAAATGTCTCACTTAGCAATAGAAATTTTGAGCTCAATTGTGGTCACAAGTCGAGAACTCCCTGTGCAGGTAGAAAATTGAAAAGCTGTCAATCCAGCTGGCTGGGGAATTCCGGGAGCTGAAGTCAACACATCTTAAAGCTGGCAAAGTTGAGAAACACTGCTCCAGTTGGTTGATTTTGTAGGCAGCATTTGGGTTGATCATTTTGGGTCTGAATGAATGTGGTATGAATGATATAAGAACTCCTGCCATGGACAGCGGGTTAGACTAGAAGACCTCCAAGGTCCCTTCCAATCCTGTGATTCTATGTTCTGTGAGTCATTTAGGGTTAATAGAGGTGAGACTGCTTTCTTGGTGGCCCAAATCTCCAGAAGAATTAGCACCACCCAGAATTTGAGTAACTGGCTTTCTTCTACTTTTTTTTAAAGAAAAGTTGCTTCTTTTGGCCTTTTCCTATTTTTCTTATTACAAGGAGAATATTCCCTTAATACAGTGTATCCCCCCCCTAAATAGATATGTGTTTAATGAAATCTTCCATGTGTTACTATTTCAAAAGGTTGTCTGGGCAATTAGGGGACTGGAGGCTAAAGCATATAAGGAACGGCTGCTGGCATTGGGTATGTCTAGTTTAACGAAGAGAAGGACGAGGGGAGACATGATAGCAGTCTTCCAATATCTCAGGGGCTGCCACAAAGAAGAGGGAGTCAAGCTATTCTCCAAAGCCCCTGAAGGCAGGACAAGAAGCAACGGATGGAAACTAACCAAAGAGAAGCAACCTAGAACTAAGGAGAAACTTCCTGACAGTTAGAACAATTAACCAGTGGAACAACCTGCCTCCAGAAGTTGTGAATGCTCCAACACTGGAAGTTTTTAAGAAGAGACTGGACAGCCATTTATCCGAAATGGTATAGGGTTTCCTGCCTGAGCAGGGGGTTGGACTAGATGACCTCCAAGGTCCCTTCCAACATTATTATTATTATTATTATTATTATTATTATTATTATTATTATTATTATTATTATTATTATTATTATTATTATTATTATTATTATTATTATTATTATTAATTAGAGAGCTGTCTGCCATGTATCCAAAAATGGTTGCCTCCAGCAGTGCAAGCTGATTGCAAAAAGGTAAAACTCTGGATTGCTTACTTAAGAGGCAATTGTTGTATTTTGCTGACCCCTGGGGGAACAACGTGGTTTCGCCCCACGGCACAAAGCAGGGGTCTCCAAGGTTGGCAACTTTAAGACCTGTGGACTTCAACTTCCAGAATTCCGGATGCTAAAATTCACAAGTCTTTTTTATTATTATTAGGTTTTATTCATTTATAACATAAAATGTGAAAATACAAAAAGCAAATAGTAGGGGACAATAGTAGACAGAGGGAAAACAAAAAAGGTGTGAAGATAGGGAGGAGAAAAAACAAAAGGCATTGACTTCCGACTCTTCTCCGTTGCAGCAAAATCAGACATTAAAATCAAATCTCAACTTTTTACAGTTCTATAGTAGTATGCTCTAGCCATTTCTGTATCGGCAAATCAGTCTAATCGGTAAACCCCAAAATTGTAACATCATTTTTTTCCCACCTCGAGCACAAAGTCCAGAAGCGGCTTCCAAGTAGAAACAAAAGTTCTTATGTTCTTTTCTTTTATCAGCACAGTCAATTTGGCCACCTCTGCTAATTCCATCAGCTTTTGCAACCATTCATCCATGGTGGGAATTGAGGCCTCCTTCCATTTTTGTGCATAGAGCAATCTTGCTGCCATCGCCATATATAAAATCAGAGTTCCAATTTTTTTCCAGTTCTCTTTCCATTAGGCCCAGAAGGAAAGTTTTTGGTTTAAATCTTTATGTTCACTTTAAGAATTTTCTCCGTTAATATATGAATCCTACTCCAATATTTCTTTGCCAAAATCCACAAGTCTTAAAATTGCCAAATTTAGAGAGCCCTGGAAAACAACTGTGATGAGAAGTTGTTTCTTGGAGAATTGGGGGGGGGGTGTTGGCCCTGGTTGATAGGATGAAGCAGAGACTGGGAAGAGAGACAGAATCCCCATTTCCTCCTTCTTGAAACTTTTTAACTTGCCTACAGGTAGTCCTCAACTTACAACCATTCATTTAGCGGCCGTTTGAAATTATAATGGCACTGAAAAAAGTGACTTATAATTGGTCCTTGCACTTATTATTTATTCAATTTGTATCTCGATTTTATTATTTTTACAAATAACTCATGGCGGTAAGCAAATCCGAAGCACCTTCCTTCTGCTATTTTCCCTACAACAACAGCCCTGTGAGGTGGGTTGGGCAGCGAGAAAGTGAATGGTCTAAAGTTACACAGCTGGCTTTCATGGCTAAGGCAGCACTTGAACTCACCACCTCCTGCTGTCTAGTCTGGTGCCAATTTAAAGCTTTCCAACTTAAAACTGTCACAGCATCCCCACAGTCACATGATCAAAATTTAAGTGCTTGGCAACTGGCACGTACTTATGACAGTTGCACGGTCCCGGAGTCACGTGATCATCATTTGCAACCTTTCCAGCCAGCTTCCAACAAGCAAAGTCAATGTGGAAGGCCAGATTCACTTAATAGCCAGATGATTCACTTAACAACTGTGCCAAAAAAGAAAGTTGTTGTAAAAGACAATCAGAAATCATTTGTTGATATCTCTTTTTTTGTTATTTCTGCACTTTTGGCCTCATTTTCTCTTTCTTTCCTTATTTTTTTTCCTAATTATTAGTGTCTATCAATTTTTTTACCTTTTGAGTTTTTAAAAAAAAAAATCTAAATACGGTTGTGTTAAAAAAGCAAAGCTTAGAAAATAGAATGACAATTGAAAGCAGGAGCAGGTTAAATATGGAAGTCTAAACTAGGAGAAAATTTGATCAGTTAATGAAGTTTTATCTGTGGTAAGCATGAAAAAATCCACTGGACTGAATTAGGCAGGTTCATTTGCATATCCTGCTAGCCACAGACCCAAAACCACCACAATAAACATTTTGAGGGCCTTCACGATGCAGACTCTGTTTCATCCCCATGGAGGCAACCTAGATTTCTCCTTTTTTTGTACAGTTTTAACATACAGAATAGGTAGTCCTCGACTTACAACCGTTCATTTAGCGACCATTCAAAGTTACAACAGAGCTGAAAACGGACCGTTTTTCACATTTACGACCATGGCAGCATCTCCAGGGTCACATGATCAAAATTCAGACGCTTGGCAACTGACTCGTATTTATGACGGTTGCAGTGTCCCGGAGTCACGCGATCCCCTTTTGTGACCTTCTGACAAGCAAGGGAGCCAGATTCATTTAAGGACCGTGTTACTAACTTAACAACTGCAGTGATTTGTTTCACAACTGCGGCAGGAAGGTCATAAAATGGGTCAAAACTTAACAAAATGTCTCCCTTAGTAACTGAAATGTTGGGTTCAGTTGTGGTCATAAGTCGAGGACTGCCTGTATTCCATGGATATTTGAAAAGAGCACTTGACTAAAATTGTGGAAGAGATGTGTTTGCTTTGCCTCCAGTAAGTTTATTAAAGGTTTTTTGTTGATTGTTTTCAACAAGAGGTTCTTTGTGGCTCCGCTTTCTGCTGTTTTTAGCGGGAGGG
>NW_015388774.1:256201-280394 GCF_001527695.2 Protobothrops mucrosquamatus
GAGAGGGGCACAAAGTTCACTCTTGGGTTCTGTATTCTTCAGTTCTTCCATTGTGACTAAATTATATGGCTGATGGAATAGTTATGAAATCTGCAGATATCACAGAATTGATTGGGACATCTAGTAGCCTAGTAGTCCAAAATAAAATCCAAACCTATCTTGATAGATTAGAGGAAAGGACTAAGCAACAGAATTTAATGAGACAAGTAGAAACATCTACACTTGGGAAACAGAAATCAGAAGTCAGAAGTTATCCATATCCAGAGGCCATCTCTAAGTTCCCTTAATTTGTATAATGTAGATCAACTACAGAATGTCCATGGAGCATGATTATTTTTTTCAAGAATCCTTTGTCCTTCCTGAGGATTCTCATAAATCAATATATATGGCAGGGGTAGTCAACCTTGGCTCTTTTATGACTCGTGGACTTCAATTCCCAGAATTCCTGAGCCAGCCATGCTGAGGGGAAAGAGAGCGGTTTCCAAGCTGAGCCATGCTGGCTCAGGAATTCTGGGAGTTGAAGTCCACGAGTCATACAAGAGCCAAGGTTGCCTACCCCTGATATACGGTATGACTTCTCTCAGAAAGAGCTACAGAACGCAGTTGGCCCTAAAGAAAAGGACCAGCAAGCTCACCAACTGGAGTTGTGCCTCATTTGCCGGAAGATCCTTGGAATCTGAAGTTTCTCTCTCCAAGACACACATGGCAACTTCAGGCTGCAGAAAAAGAGAGGTCCGATTATTAGTAGCAGAAGGTGATGGATGGAGCAGAAGACAAATGGTGACATATTTTGCTTCTTCTCAATAAAGAACTTTGCTTCTCCAAATCCTAGTTCCAAATGAGTTCCAGAAGCTGGAAGAAGAATCTTCCATCAGGTTTTACAGATCCTCAGATCTTTAGCGGAGGTTCGACCAAAGCACTCCTTTAAAACAAGGCAGGAACCCAGTTCTCATTGGTGCGACCTGATCTAGAACAGGGGCTTTTACAAATGCACTGCACACCCACATAACAGGGGTTTGTTATCAAATCAAAGCATGTGAATGAGTCAGCCTGGACCAGGGGTAGGCAACCTTAGCTCTTTTATGACTTGTGGACTTCAACTCCCAGAATTCCTGAGCCAGCCATGCTGAGGGGAAAGAGAAAGGTTTCCAAGCTTAGCCATGCTGGCTCAGGAATTCTGGGAGTTGAAGTCCACGAGTCATACAAGAGCCAAGGTTGCCTACCCATGGCCTGGACAGTCTGGTGAGGTGGGTCAGATTTTACAAGGTGAAATGCTTCACCAAAGGCCAGCAACTGATCCACTCTAGGTGAATATCTCCAGCACTCATTTTCTCAGCCGGTGTTGTGTGTGTGTGTGTTCTTCAGTGGATTGACCAGAAGGCCACAACAAGATCGTCCCAACATAGATAAGCATACCTCAGAAGGAATAACTTGAGACACATTCCAAACCAGAATCCCTTTCAGTTTTACTGGGATCTGAAATGTCACCGTGAAAGGGATGCTTCGTTCATGAAGATTCTTCACCTGAAAAAAAAAACAAATTCTGATCAAGCATTTCTGCCATTTTTTCCACCAGAAAGACATCCCTTCCGGTGATGTTGTATAAGAAAACAAAAAGAAGTGGTAACATCAGAGGTCACAAAGTACACCGTGTCCTTGAGGCTGCAAACAGAGAAAGGAAGGGAAGCATGTCACAGAATTCTTGACTTGGAAGGGGCTTTAGAGGTCATTGAGTCTAACCCCGTGCTCAGGGCAGGAACCACTGGAACACTTTGGACCATGACCTCTTGGCTTCAAAAGTCTCTTTCAATTAGCTTATCAACCTAATTGATAATTAGGTTGATAATTAGCAAAGAACTCCTTCACCATTATGTGCAAGGATAATATTTTCAGGGATGGTTTATAGTTTTATTTAATTCATTTCATCTTGCTGTCCATCTGAAAAAGACTAGTGATGTGACCTAGGTAGGATCAATGCTCCCTATTTCAATGTTCAGCATTAAGTTCAACTAATTACTTCATGTTAGACGTGAAGGCATAATGACTGATGCTGTCATCAGGGTGTAGATTATTCTGTTTTTAGGTCTGCTCAAGCCCCATGGAATACCAGGGTAGTGGCATTACTTTAGCCTTGTAATATAGCTCATTGTCATTCTATGGTTCCCCAAGTGCAGATGTAGCCCATATAGAAGGAGTAGAAAAAGATCAACGGTATTTTAAAATACATGTGCTTTACATGTAGTTTTCAACTTACAGCGATTCATTTAATGATCATTTGAAGTTACAATGGCACTGGAAAAAGGTGGGTTACTACTGGTTGTCACAGCATCCCCAAGTCACATGATCAACATTCAGATACTGGGTCTGTCTAATTTAACGAAGAGAAGGACGAGGGGAGACATGATAGCAATGTTCCAATATCTCAGGGGCTGCCACAAAGAAGAGGGAGTCAAGCTATTTTCCAAAGCACCTGAAGGCAGGACAAGAAGCAATGGATGGAAACTAATCAAGGAGAGAAGCAACCTAGAACTAAGGAGAAACTTCCTGACAGTTAGAACAATTAACCAGTGGAACAACCTGCCTCCAGAAGCGGTGAATGCTCCAACACTGGAAGTTTTTAAGAAGAGACTGGACAGCCATTTGTCCGAAATGGTATAGGGTTTNTCAACACTCTTTTGTGCATCTTCTTGGCCAACGGTGAAGTTCACATACTTGGTGGACTCTTCGCCCCTGAGAAGATTTAACAGAGAAAAGAATTTTGGTAGAAATGGAAGATTCCAGAGACAGCATCCTTGAGAGAAGGATGAGGCTTGCAGAGTCCACATTCTATCTCCTTTTTAAAATATCCATAGTCACTTACATGTTGATAAGCAGGTATACAGCATATCTGACAGGCAAAGTGGCTTCATAACTGATGTCCTTGGTGCTGGTGTTCCCATTTTCACTGGACAAGTGGAAGAAAATATGTTTTCATTTAATCAGGAAATTCTAAAACAACCTACGTATATTATTCTATCATGTGATGCGTTTTACATCTCAATCCCCATCATGCACTGTAGCAAAAATGCTTTGACAGCATATATAGCACGAATCTTTAGCTAGTTTTTTTTTGCTTCTCAGTCAAGTTCTGTCTTAATATGAATCTTCCTTCATTTTTCCCAAAGAACAGCATTCTTGACATTTTAAAATTTCTAATGTTTCATAGCTCTGGGAGAAAAACTGTGCCGGAGGGCCCACAGAATTAGTTACAGGCAGGTTAGAAATTAAATCCCAGAATGACAACAACACCCTACTATAGAGAAGTGTACAATGTTTTTGACCTCTTTGTAAATCACTTTATTTCGGCTAAATATTCTTTTTTGCTGCCCTCAAAAGGATAAAGGCAACCAGCAGAGTTTTACTAAAAAAATATGATTTACATTCATGCATTTTCAAACATTTGGTCTTTGAGGATCATGGTCGACCTGAATTTGCCTTCTGCAAGTACCAGATCTCCCCTGAGGACACTAAAACATGTCCTTTTACATACGGTGTAACACTGAGCAAGCTTTTTAGGTTTCATTACTTTTGTACATACTGAAGTATACTCAACTGCAATGGCTACACTGTCATAATAATAATAATAATAATAATAATAATAATAATAATAATAATAATAATAATAATAATAATAATAATAATAATAATAATAATAATAATAATAATAATAAAGTTGGAAGAGACCTTGGAGGTCATCTAGTCCAGCCCCTGCTCAGGCAGGAAACCCTATACCATTTCGGACAAATGGCTGTCCAGTTTCTTCTTAAAAACTTCCAGTGTTGGAGCATTCACCGCTTCTGGAGGCAGGTTGTTCCACTGGTTAATTGTTCTAACTGTCAGGAAGTTTCTCCTTAGTTCTAGGTTGCTTCTCTCTTTGGTTAGGGCACTGCTTTTGATTTTCCTATTGAGAAATCCCTATTAAGTCTTCACAGAAATTTCAGGGCACCCCAATAAGACAGCTTGAAAGCTGTGCAGTAGAGTCTCTCACACCACACGGTTGGTACCCAAATAACTCAGACCTTGAAATAGTAACATCAGGGGTTTCTTGATGCTCTCTGAGCTTGGTTGTTTTCTTGCAGGTGCTTCATTACGCAAACTAGTTTATACCATCCCTGCTAGCACTGATAATGTTACCTAGTTTGGGTAATGAAACGTCTGCAAGAAAACAACCAAGCTCAGAGAGCACCAAGGACCCCTCATTTCAACTCCAAGCTACAAATATTCTCTTTTATTGATAGTTATCTCAGTTACACACAGAGAGAGACACACACAGACACACAGAGCCTTATTGTTGGCCACCAGCCTCCACCATTAAAAGCAGCTGAATACTGTTGGCTTCTATTATCCCACAAAACCCAGGAGCATGGATGTTACCTCTCAGCTTTAACCATGATCTGCAGTGTATTCCCTAGATCAGCATCTGGGAAGACATCAAAGGTGGCAACAAAAATAGCCTGAAACATGCAAAGATGGGGAGAGTAAGTGGTGTACAGCTACAGTCAACCTCAACGGTTGTGGCAGTCAACACAAATACACAAAGCGAGCAGATCTCACCTCTGCTCCACTCCAGAAAATAGGGTGGTTGATGTCACAGGTGGCATTCCGACTGGCCTTGTCTTCCAGGGCAGGGGCTGAATGGCACTGGACCCGTGTCACCTTTCTGCTGGCCTAAGACAGGAGTGCATACAAAGTTTTGAGAAGAGGAACATAATGTCAGTCTTACTAGGGGTAGGAAAATCAAAGGACAATCTAGGGAAATGGGGCTTTCCTATATAGAAGACACTCTGTGTGAATGTGAAGAACAATCTAACAGATTTGCTACAGTACATAAAACATCCTTCAACATGTATGGAGGAAGACCATATGTTGGCGAGAGAAAATGCTGTCGACATGGCCCATTACTGGGTAAATGTCATTTAGTTTTAATACTATTTATTTTATGTACTTTTAAATGTGCTATATTATTGAGGATTGCTATGATTGATTTAGTTGTATTGTAATATATCAATTTGAATATAATATGTCATTAGAGGGAAAAAAGAGGAGGTTTTTAATGACTTAATTTGAACTTTATGAATATGACTTTGTTTTGTGGACAATTGACTGCCCTGCCACCACGTTGTTTCTTAAGCACTTGTTTGTAAAATGAATAAACCAATAAAACTTGTTTAAAAAAAAGAAAAAGAAAATGCTGTCGTCATGGGCCATTACTGGGTAAATGTCATTTAGTTTTAATACTGTTTATTTTATGTACTTTTAAATGTGCTATAGTTTTATGACCTATCTTATGTTTGTTTTACTTACTGTTGAAAGTTATATGTCTGTAGTTTATAGGTACTTCTGACACGAATAAAGAAAGGCAACGTAAAGCTACATTAACAGAATCTATCAGGTCTGGAAGTACAATTCACCCACTGTCACTTTTACAGCTCAGGAGTTTAGGGAGAGTCCCTTCGGAGCCTCTTGGTCCACACCATATGCAGCTCTGGGCTATGCTGTCTCTTATCTGACTGTTGCCTAGATAGCATGTCTTGCCTAGTCTCCCTAGGTCTTTTCCACATACCATTACATATACCGTGTTTCCTGGAAAATTTCTACGGCACCGACAGCCCCGCCCAGCCGGCCCACGTCTTCTCCGGCCAAAGGAGCAGCTTCATTCTGCAGCTGTGAATGGAGCTCTGGCCTGCATTTCGCACTCAGGCCTTTCCAGAAGGCCTCTGCAGCCAATAACCAAGCAATGGATTCGATCCACAGCTCAGTTTTCGGCTGCAGAGGCCTTGCAGAACCGAGGTACGGATTGAATCCATTGCTTGATTATCGGCTGCAGAGGCCTTCCGTAAAAGGCCTGACTGCAAAATGCAGGCCTGGGGACACCACAGAAGTGGGCCAGTGAGGAGAGGCCTGGCTGCTAGATAACTAGGTGTGGGTTGCATGGGGCAACTCCACACCCCCACCCTAGCTTGATTTTTAGGTGTGTGCCTCACCTCAAAACTAGGGCTTATTTTTGAGGTAGGGCTTATATTAGGTCCACCCCCCAAAAATCAAGTTAGGGCTTATTCTCGGGTAGGCCTTACTTTTGGGAAAACACGGTAGCAACCCTAATAGGCTCCGCCCCTATTCTGCACCTCTGCTGGCATTCTTTATTCTCTTACCTGTTGTAGCAAGGTGACTTTGCGATAAGAGAGCCCTGCAGGGTAGAAGATGCGTAAAGTGCTGCGATAGGAGTCCTCCCCGTGGTTCTGAAGGGAGGCCGTTATGGTGAACTCGGGAGTCAAACCCACATCTAAAGTTTGCAGGCTGAGTGGGAGTGAAGAAAAGAAACTCTGGGTCCTGGTTAGAGGTCTCAGATCATGAAGGTCACACACAGGCCATGATTGATGAATCAGTAAAAGAAAATCAATGCTCTCAGTATTTACAGTCATAGAGGTAGTCCTCGACTTACAACAGTTACCACTTTTTCACTTACAACAGCACTGAAAAAAGTGACTTATGACCGTTTTTTTACACTTATGGCCTTTGCAGTACCCCCATAGTCAGGTGATCAAAATTCAGATGCTTGACCGACTCATATTTGTGATGGTTGCAGTGTCCCAGGGTCACATGATCCCCTTTTGCAACCTTCTGCCAAAGTCAATGGGGAAGCCAGATTCACTTAACAACTGTGCTACTAACTTGACAACTGCAGTGATTCAAGTGTAGCAGGAAAAGTCATAAAATGGGACAAAATTCACTTAACAAATGACTCGCTTAGCAACAAAAATTTGGGGCTCAATTGTGGCCATAAGTCAAGGACTACTTATATTTGCATATAATAATATCAAAGAAAAAAGACACCCCTTGTCATTTGTCACTGCTGAATTTGTTAAGGACCACCTGAAATCAGTGGCCCTTAAATTTGTCATGAGCAACTTCTCACATTGCTTTCAATGGGCCTTAGTGCATGTAATATAGACTTGATCCAACCCTTTGTCTTTAATTGAAGATTAACTGAAATCTTATCAAGAGTGCTTATCAGCCAAAGAATTCCAAATCAATAAGAGCTTATTCCATTCAAACAATTAGTTTCAAGGCACCTTGTTAGGTTTTTAATTTAATAGGGTTCCAAGCAGTACTGCTTGATCTAATAGGCACAGTATATGTACAGATTGGTGATAACATTGTACAAAGCAGTACTATTGATATAACCAATCAGAATGAAAGAACAAATGGGATTCAAGTTTAAATTTTAAAATCTCTATGGAGTGGTAAGGCAGGGTATCTGTCCAGTGGCTGGATGAATTTATAACAATTTTGCAGAAAGGACTGAAAAATGTTTTTGTCATAGAATCCTTCCCAAAGTTGTTAGAAAGGGTAATTTGGTAGAGCATTCAAAATTTGGTCAGTTGAGGTATGGCAAAGATCAGTGTGTTTCTCAACCTTGACAGCTTAAGAGGTGTGGACTTCAACTTCCAGAATTCCCCAGCCAGCTGGTTGCCTGGGGAATTCTGGGAGTTGAAGTCCACACCTCTTAAAGTTGCCAAGGTTGAGAAACACTGCCATAGATAATAGAAACGTTAAGGCAGAAGGTGTGGGAGAAACTATTTCTCTTACCCTGAGAAAGTAAACGAGGTTTGCAAAATGTCTTCACATAGCCCATCATCCCCACAGTTCTTCTCAAAGGGGAGCTGAAAGAAAGAAAGAAAGAAAGAAAGAAACAAACAAACAAACAAACAAACAAACAAACAAACAAACAAACAAACAGCTTAAAGACAAAGTACACCTCAGTTTTGATGATTTGACTCTATTCCTAGAACCTTGCACCAACATTTTCTTCTTCTATGGCATTGGTTTCCTTACCTATGATAACCATTTACAGTACAGTAATTGTACAGTAACTGAAAGGCAGGTCAAAATCACCATGACAGTTAATGGCATTTAATAAGGGGAACCCAGAGCTCATCTGCATCTGACCAGCTTCCCCTTCTTTCCTGCCAAACAGAAATTTCTGAAAGTGACAGAAATGGACATCCTGCTGCTCCCACTGCCCTGCTGTAGCCCCACTTATTACGGATGTGTGATCTTCTGTAACTAACTAACGTCTAACTCTCTTTGTTCCCCTCTCCCCACCTATTTCATTGAGTATAGAGGAGGGGGCCTACTTGATTACAAAGGTGGCTAATAAGTTTACTTGATTAATGATCTGCCTTCTCCTCATACAGGAGTGTAAGGTGGCATACCTAATGCTCCCTCCCCTTATCTGTCCTCACAACACCAACCTAGTGAGCTTCCACGGCTGAGGGTGGACCAGATCTTGGGTCTCTCTGCTTCCCAGGGGTGTCAAACTGCCAGCCCGTGGGCCGGACGTGTCATCGGGAAACCACGCCCACCCCATTGCCGGAAATGGCAAAAAAGCTCCGATACGTTGCGCGACGTCATGTGACGTCGTGAGTTTGACATGTCTGTATCTAGTCCAACACCTTCACCACTAAATGTCTATGGAGATTCTCAGTCATCCGGGTCATGGTTGTCCCAAAGATGCTTTTTCAAAGGCAACTAGACTTTCTTTGTTTTTTGCCTCAAGACGTTTCACTTCTCATCCAAGAGTTTTCCATTCTATATACTTCCATTCTCCACCATTCTAGTCTAGTGAAGAGAAGGACCAGGGGAGACATGATAGCAGTATTTGAGGGGCTGTCACAGAGAGGAGGGGATCAATCTATTTTCCAAAGCATCTGAAGGCAAGATAAGGAATAATGGATGGAAATTGATCAAGGAGAGATTCAACCTAGAAATAAGGAGTAATTCTCTGACAGCAAGAACAAACAACCAATGGAACAGTTTGCCTTCAGATGTTGTGGGAGTTTCATCACTGGAAGTCTCCAAGAAGAGACTGGACAACCATCTGTCAGAAATGGTGTAGGGTCTCCTGCTTGGGTGGGGGTGGGGGGGTTGGACTAGATGACCTACAACTCTGTTATTCTATTCTGTTCTGTTCTGTTCTGAAGCTTCTTGGATGAGAAGCGAAACATCTTCAACCAAAAACAAGGTCTGGTTGCCTTTTGAAAAAGCACCTTTAGGGTGATCTTCAGCAACATACACCCTGTTTTTTAGACTAAAAGAGAGAGAGAGAGAGAGAGACTGGCCCAAGGACCCCAGGGACCTTCCGTGGCCAGAGGTGGGGGAGGGACAAGAACTTGGATCTCCCCACTCCTACTCTACCACCTTCTCACCACCATACAACATGGCTCTTGGACTGAGAGGGATTGGCCCAAAATGCTCTAAGAAGCTTCTATGACTGAGGGCAGAAGAAAATCTGGATATCCAAGCTCCTAGGCCAGGGGTAGGCAACCGTGGCTCTTTTATGACTCGTGGAGTTCAACTCCCAGAATTCCCGAGCCAGCCATGCTGAGGGGAAAGGGAGAGGTTTCCAAACTGAGCCATGCTGTCTCAGGAATTCTGGGAGTTGAAGTCCATGAGTCATAAAAGGTAGCCAAGGTTGCCTACCCCTGGCCTAGGCCAACACTATAGCCACAATCCTGTTCTAGCTTTCAGGGTGAGAGAAAGGGACTGGGCCCAAGACACTTAGTTAGCTTCTATGGCTGAGGAGGATTACAATCTGGGTTTCCTCCTCACTCCTGGTCCAACACCTTCGCCACTACAACACACTGACTCCGACTGTTGCTGGCTTTTGGGGTATCATGATAAACCTCAGGGACAGTCACCTCGGCTGTATAGTTTTGCTTTGACTGTTTGCTCAGGATGGGCAGGAGATCTGGGACTTTGGCGATGGATTTTCCTGTGAGGTTATAATTCAGCCTTAAAGTGATGGGTGTCAGGGTATCCTCAATGCCAACCTGAGAGAGGCAATACAGAATTTTTTTTAAAAAAATGCATACAATAATCAGCTTCTTTTGTAAAATGAATGAACTACTTTTTTTCATTGCAACAGAATGAATTACAGGTAGCTCTTGACTTACAACAATTTGTTTAGTGACCGTTCAAAGTTACAACAGCACTGAATAAAGTGACTTATGACCGTTTTTCGCACCTACAAGCATTGCAGAATCCCCATGAGCATGTGATCAAATTTCAGGCATTTAGCAGGTGGTTCAAATTTATGATGGTTGCAGTGTCCCAGGGATCATGTGATCCCCTTTTGCAACCTTCTGACAAGCCAAGCCAATGGGGAAGCCAGATTCACTTAACAACTGTGTTACTAACTTAACAACTGCAGCGATTCTCTTAACAACTGTGGCAAGAAACTGGAAAATGGGGCAAAACTCTCTTAGCAACTGTCTCACTTAGCAGCAGAAATTTTGGGCACAATTACGGTCGTAAGTCAAGGACTACCTATATTTTTTTTAACAGGGAACATCTGTTCTTGAGCTAAACAACGTTGCCAAGAACGCCATCAGCACCTGAGTGAATGCCACAAATATTTTTTTTGCTGTATCCACCCTACCCCAAAAAAGTAATTAAACTGTGCAGCCATATGAAAGTGGCAACATCTTTAAATACGTATATCCGGAAGATATGTTCTTAACAATGTTATATTTCTTATCAGGATTTCCGTGCACTGAATGGCACAAAACATGCCCGTTACGGAAATATGGCATCAACAGATTTATTTATTTATTTATTTATTTATTTATTTATTTATTTATTTATTTATTTATTTATTTATTTATTTATTTATTTATTTATTTATTTATTTATTGTCTTTCGGGAATCTTCAGCGAGGTTAATTAAAATTCAGCCTCGAGATGTCACTGCTGGAGGCAAGTTTTATGATTTGCAAAGGAAGGGAAGAACTCGCTCTTGGTAGCTACAGTATCTAGATAACTCGAGGCTTCAAGAGGATGAGTCTTCTGACTCCCTGGCCCATGGGTCGGCAATCCGCGGCTCCAGAGCCGCATGCAGCTCTTTGAGCCTGCTCCTGTGGCTCCCATCCTCCTCTGCCATTTGCAGAGAGAGAGAGAGAGAGAGAGAGAGAGAGAGAGAGAGGCACTTGCGCTTCCCTTCTCCCCCCCCCCCTCTCTCTCTCTCTGTGTAAAAAAGAGTGGCCTCACCCTGTTCTCCAATGAGCTGACAAGCTTATTGGGCGGGGCTCCTGCCTTGGCTGCGTCTCTGCAGGAAGCAGGAAGAGCAGGAGAGAGCCAGCCCAATAAGAATGTGTGTCAGCTTGTTGGAGAACAGCTTGAAGCCAGCTTGCCAGGTGAGCAGAAGATTGGAGAGGGGGGAGAGAGAGAAAGAGGGAGAGAAAGAGAGAGAGAGGAAAGAGAGAGAGGGAGAGAGAAAGAGAGAGAGGGAGAGAGGGGGGAGAAAGAGAAAGAGGGAGAGAAAGAGAGAGAGGGAGAGAAGAGAGAGAGGGAGAGAGAAAGAGAGAGAGGGAGAAAGAGAGAAAAAGAGAGAGAGGGAGAGAGAGAGAAAGAAAGGGGGAGAGAGAGAGGGAGAGGAAAGAGAGAAAGAGAGAGGGGGAAGAGGAAAGAGAGAGAGAGAAAGAGGGAGAGAGGGAGAGGAGAGAGAGAGAGAGAGAGAGAGAGAGAGAGAGAGAGAGAGAGAGAGAACTTATGCACAGCAGCCTCTATTTCTTTTTAATTAAACTCTTCAATCAAGCCCCCCCCTTGCGCGCAAGTTTTGCGGCTCCCAGTGTTTTCTTTTCTCTGGGAAACGGGTCCCAGTGGCTCTTTTAGTGTTTAAGGTTGCGGAGTGATCGAGACCAATCAGATCTCAAGTGATCGATATAAAAAGAAAGAGGACGTAACACCAACTCACGGATAGTTCAATCTGATGCTTCTGACACTTTTGCTCAAGTCCAATCAAAATGTTTGCTTGCAGGATGGGAGACTTAGAAGGGAAGAAGGCCCGAGCTTTTATTCTGTGAGAATCCAAGGTCAGGCGGTAGGAAAGCTCACTACGGATTTCATCTGAATGGAAAAGAAAGAAGAGCTTCAAATCTTTCCTCGTGAACCGCTGTTCTTAGAAAAACGTCTGCTCTCAGTTCTCTCTGTCAGGGGAAGGACAGTAATTCCCTTCCCTTTATCTGTTCCAGCCCCATATTTTTCTACAGGCTTTCTTGAGAAATGATGGTGTCAATATTTCATCTGAATTTAATAAAACCGTGAGATTCCTGGTGCTCTCTGAGCTTGGTTGTTTTCTTGCAAATGTTTCATTACCCAACTAGGTAACATCATCAATGCTAGAAAGGGAGTGGGGCTTGCCTTGTCCGTGTCAATGGGGATGATCTTGGTAGCTCTGACTTGGTAGGTCCTTGATTGGGGTGTTGTTTACTGCCTGGTTGCTAGTCTAGTGCTAATCTTGGTGTTAATCTCTGCTTATCTGGGTGTTGATTGCTGGATAGGAGGTGTTTTGGTCTTTTTGTTTCTTTTCTAACTTTTGAGTTGTCTCTTTTGAATGGTATGTAGATGTTGTTTATCTCTATGTGCCTGTTGATGGCTGATTTGTCTCAGTGCGAGGTTTCCAGGAAGTCTGTAATGTTTTTTGGACTTGTCTAGGATGCTCACTGTTTCCCAGGTGAAGTCTGGCCCTGTGCTGTGCAGTTAAGGAGTTTTCATCATGTCTGCAAAAAAACAACCAAGCTCAGAGACCACCAAGGACTCCACAGTTCAATCCTGGGGTACAAATATTCTCTTCTAATCTATATAAATAAAAATGTAAATGTTTGTTTGTTCAAAATCTTAAATCTCCGAAGGTTCTTCACCGATTGCTTTGAAATTTTGACACAACGTTGCATTCGAATACGTGCGTGTTTTTATATACCTATATTATATAGATGTCACACCTGTGACAGGTAAAAACATGCTTTTTTTGAAAAACAGTGCCATCTGTTGGACGTAAAAGCAACACACACTTTTACCAGATTGAGCCACAGCAACGCGTGGCTGGGTACAGCTAGTATACTAATAATAATGACTAATCTGAGGACACAAGAGCCATCTTGCAAATATTCAACTAAATACAATTGGTGACAGATTATTTCTTTACTTTTGCCCAATATCTGCAAGGGAGAGGTGAGCCATGCTGGGAAAGGAAAGGAAAATATCAAAATGAAGAAGTTAAATGAAAAGTTAAAATAAGTGGCAACTGATATCTGTTAGGCCAGTCCTTTTCAATTTGACAACTGTAAGATGGATGGACTTTAACTCCCAGAATTCCATGCTGGCTGGGGAATTCTGGGAGTTGAAGTCCACACACCTTCAAATTGTTAAGGTCGAGAAACACTGTGTTAAATTCTTCAGTGCAGGAGAAGGCGTGTGGGAGATTCCCTCAGTAAATACGGAGAAATACCAGAAAAGATGGACCAGCAACATGGTGGTGGAAGCAGGGGGCCAATAAGAGGTCTATATCACATGCCTCTTTGCATATTGAAATTAACCAAGGGTCTGCCCTGCATGAGTTTGAAGGATGCGGACTGCTGTAGGACCCCGAAGGACTGCAGCATTTCCCATCACCTAGGAAATCCTGAGTGACTTTTGAAACAGTAAAGCACACTTCTGCCACGCTGGCCACATTCTCCTGAGATGTTGGCCTCTGCCACTGGAAGACTAAGGTTGGGATGGAAGATGGGTGGAATACGATGGAGACCTCCACTTGCAGAACAGGACGAGACCTGGAAGCAAGAAGAAAAGGAAAGATTATTTTCATTAAGATACTGTGTAATCAGGAATCAGCATCAAACATGAGCTAGCAAAAAACATCTAAGCCGATGTTTCTCAACCTTGGCGACTTTAAGACATCTAGACTTCAATTTCCAGAATTCCCCAGTCTGTCTGTCTTCCTTTCAGTTGGAGAATTCTGGGAGTTGAAGTCCAGACTTCTTAAAGTTGAGAAACACTGATATAAACTGAGGGTGCATTACACGGCCACTGGCTTTACTCCCCAATCTCTGAGGAGCATTTTCTTACCACGTAGCAAGTGACCTCATTGGTGTCAACCTTACTATCCTCACTTCTTCCACTGGGTCAAACCATGCTCCCTCCAGCAGCAATGACGGGTTTCAAAAACTGGCTTTAAGCCAATGTCCCCCCCTCCTCCAGTTTCACTATTGTCTTGTTGGGTTGGTGAGAAAACCACCATAATAGATTTGCTAGTTTCAAAAGCAGAGGGCCTTCAACTTCTGCAGAAGAGTCCGAGCCCATGGAACCAGAAGACAAGATAAATGGAGGGGGTCCTGCCAATGGGAAACTGCCTAACTTGTAGACCCCTTATGTTTATGATAACATTTTCTCCAATGTAGCAGCTCAGCATTACATTCACCAACCTGTTCTATCCAGCCTATTGCCGTCCTTGTTAGAGGCACAAGGACCAAACCCCTGCTGATACAATAGGCTGGAGACTTTAAAACAAAACAAAATCCCTTTTATTTGGGTGACAAACCTGTCAATAAGTCCAAAACACAAACAGCAAAACTCAAGTCCAAAGGAAGGAAATAGTCCACAGGAACACGTTGCAAACAAGATGATTCCATCGCTGACGATACATAAGTGGGTTTTGGGTTGCAGTTTGGGCACTCGGTCTCTAAAAGGTTTGCCATCACTGACCTAGCCTTTCCTTTCATTGCATAAACCAGGGGTCCCCAACCCCCGGTCCGTGGACCAGTACCGGGCCCCGGCATGCCAGCAACCGGTCCGCACAAACAAGCAAAGCCCCATCTGCGAGATTTAGGCAGCACACAAAACCACACACCCTCCGGTCCATGGAAAAACCTCTCTCCACAGAACCGGTCCCTGGTGCCCAAAAGGTTGGGGACTTCTGGCATAAACCACCATTTCTAGAATTCCCCAGAGAGAATAATCCCCATTTGGGGTTTACTGCATAAATGCAGGGCTTTTTTTGTCATAAAACACCCAGAACGGAGTTCTGGCACCTTTTTTGGATGGAACCTTGTAGGGTAGGCAAGGCGGGTTGTATAACATGTGTGAGTTCCGGCACCTTTTTTTTTTTTTTTTTTTTTACAAAAAAAACACTGCATAAATGGATCTTGAGTGTTTCACAATTCCTGGCACATATACATTTTTATGTCAAGTGTGACACTCATTTCAAATATTTGTTTGCTGTATTGGAGATCAGCCTTCGAAAAAATATCAAGAAATATAGGTAGTCCTCGACTTACAATGGTAAAGGAGCCTGCCCAGTACGGTCATAAATCAGGACAGTTGAAACGCCAGGGTTGTTGTAAAGCAACTGTCACAGATGTCAAGCAAACCAATTGCTCGCTAAGGGCCAGTTTTGCCAAAAATCAGAAGTAAATGCTAGTTTTCGGGAAATTTGTTGTAAAACGTTGTTCATATGAACACAGGATGCTGTGAATGCAAACTGGTTGCTAATTGCCCAAATGCAGACCAGAATTTCAGAACCAGGTCACAAATAATGTGGGTAACTTCAGAACTCCAAAGGGTCACTAAGCAACCAGTCGTAAAGCAAGGACTACCTGTAATAAAAGCAAAAGTTTCTCCTCAACCTGATTTACAATATATACCTGGGAATTTCTGAGCAGAGGTTGGAAATCATAGAAACTCTAGAGCTGTCCGTCTTCCACCGTCATTTATTCCCTGCTTCATAGACCCAGGAGTCTCTTACCTTAACAAGACAGATGTGAACCCTTCCACCTGCAGTGGCATCGTAGTACATGGGAGCGCCAACCAGAACTAAATCTGTGCTTGTGTCTTGATTGAGGTCCACTGGGCACAGAGTTGCCCCAAAGTAAGAACCAACCTGTTGCATCAAATAATCACCTCTTAATTTCATTCTCCTTAAAAAAAAATGGAGCAAGATTCATCATTTGCATATTTTATGTTCTAACTGCTAAGGTAACCAACCGTCCTCCTTTAGGGAGGACAGTCCTCCTTTTGTGAGTTCTGTCCTCCCTCAAAAAGTGTCCTCCTACATGTCCTCCTTTTCGATATTTGAAGACTAATCTACAGGGCTTTTTTTTCTCATAGAACGCTCAGAACGGCGTTCCGGCACCTTTTTTTGATGTTTTTTTTTTCAACTTTTGCATGAGCTGTGCTACTCCCCTTATTGGCTTTCAAAAGCCAATAGGAATTGCTGCTGAGCGCACCAAAACACCCGGCCGGCAAACTTTGCACATGTAAGTTGTCTGCAGCAAAGGCAAATTGGCAGGAACTTTGCACCCCTCCCTGCTACCCAACTACACCATCTCCTACCTGGAGGAGACTGGAGCGGCGACGCCACGGTAACTTTCTCTTGATTTTCAGCCCTGCAAGGGCAATAATGGCTGTGGGTGCAAGAGGCAGGGCAGCAGGGCTGCTGCAGGCGGGGGTGTGAGGGGCGGCAGTGGCCAGCTTTCCCCGTGCTGTGGGAGCTGCGGGGCCTGCTCTACATGGGGCTGTGCAGGGTGGGCGGTGGTGCTGGCGGGGCGGCTGCAGGCGGGGTATGTCGATGGCGGGCTGCCCCCCGGGGCCAGAGCTGGTGCAGCTGGTGCTTTGGGAGCTGCGGGGCCCACTCTACATGGTGGGGCAGCAGTGCTGGCGGGGTGGCTGTGGGTGGGGGCGCGGCATGTAAGCATAATTACAATATAAAATGTTATTGTTACAAAATTTTTATTATGCATTTATCATATTATAGTGTATTCTGTATCATTGTTGCAATGAATAAAATGTTTCTTTTATTTACGATATTTTTTTCTTCAATTTATTTGTGTCCTCCTTTTCATTGTAAAAAAGTTGGTCACCTTATAACTGGGCAGAAGCCGAGACGTTACTGCCCGAGGCATGAAGTATTATGTTTTTGAAGAATCTAATCTTCAGGCCTGCAACAATATGTTATGAAGCAAGTAGGCCATATCAAGGACATTTTCAGAAATTTAGGGCCCTTCTCTTTGGTTCTTTGCAGCCCTCTAAAACAGTGTTTCTCAACCTTGACAATTTTAAGGCATGTGGACTTCAACTCCCAGAATTCCACAGCCAGCATTGTGGAATTGTGAGAGTTGAAGTCCACATGCCTTAAAATTGTCAAGGTTGAGAAACACTGCTCTAAAATCAGCTGTGTTAGTGTTTGGCGGCTGAACTTCTGGCAGCTCAACCGAAAACAAAGCAAAGATTTCTTTATCTTTCGGCTATGAAGCTCTCTGCAAAGCTGGGAGAAATTCCCTTTCCCATTAGCAGGGATTTTTGCCTCTCTGGAAAGAGATTAACCAGCAGAAAGATGAACCTTTCAATCTGAGACTTAAAGTCAAGCTATGACAAGTATTTAATGGCCTGGTAAGTCCTGGTATTTTGGAATTACCAGCCCCATTCTCTCCCCACAGCACCTCCATCTTGGTTGGAATTATGGAACTTTTTATATCAACACATCTTGAAGCTGTAATGGAGTGATCCAAGGAGACATGCCAGGAAGATTTAGTATCTATGGAGTATTTATCAGACAAAACTTGTGCTTTTGTCTCCAGCGTGTGAAAGCCTGGAGAACCAAGGTCAGATATATATATATATAGAGAGAGAGACTGAGACAGACAGATGCATTTCATAATAACATCTGAACACTGTCAGCTGCCTTTTTTCTGACAACTGATCCACTCTCAGCCCATTGGGAGACAGAGGCAGGAAAAAGATGTAAGATTTGAACCTTAAGATATGTGTTCATAGACAGGTAGTCCTTGACTTATAATCATTCGTTTAGTGACTGTTCAAAGTTACATCACTGAAATAAAGTGACTTCTGACCAGGTTTCACACTTATGACTGTTGTAGTGTCCCCGTGGGTGTGTGATCAAAATTCAGAAGTTTGGCAACTGGCCTGTATTTATGACCGTTGCAGTGTCCCGGAATCATGTGATCACCCTTTCGCGATCTTCTGACAAGCAAAGTCAATGGGGAAGCCAGATTCACTTAACAACCATGTAATAACTTAACACTTGCACTGATTCACTAAACAGCTGTGACAAGAAAGGTTGTAAAATGGGGCGAAACTTACTTAACAACCGTCTCGCTTAGCAACAGAGATTTCAGGCTCAACTGTGGTCATAAGTCGAGGATTACCTGTATGTGCCTTTGAACCTTTGCTCAATAGCCTTCATGGCCGAGTAATGCTTTTTGGGGGAACCTGATGCACAGCTTCTTTCAGAGGTTTTATCCGCATTCTTCAATCCCTTTGGAGTTCTTTTATCTCAGTTCGTACCTGCTCCCCTACTGCCTCCATCTTCAGCAGCCATTCCCCACTCAGGGCTTCATTCTCAAAGTAGACAACTTTGCCGATGTGGTCATAGCGAGGGGCTCCCACAACCAGACCATTCCTCCCGTTGAACCGGACAGGCTGAGAAGAATAGCCTAGAGGGGAGACAAGACAGCTAAAATAACTCAAATGATGGTAGAATAATCTTTAAACTTATAGTCAAGCCTGGGATGCATTTATTTGGAGGTAGTCCTTGAATTCTGACCACATTTGGGACCGAAATTTGCATTGCTAAGGAAGGCAGTTATTAAAATTGGTCATGCCCAATTTTAAGACCTTTTTTTTTTTTTGGCTTCTAAGCAAATCACTACAGTTGTTAGGTGAATAATGTGGTCATTAAGCGAATCTGATTTCCCCCATTGATTTTGCTTGTCAGAAACTAGCTGGGAAGGTCTCAAATAGTGATCACGTGATCCTGGGATGAACACAATGATCATAAATGCATGCTGGTTGCCAATTGCCCAAATTTTGATTGTGTGACTACGGGGATGCTATGCAGTGGTGGGATTCAAATATGCGAACAACCGGTTCTCTGTGTGGATGCCGCTTCCGGAAGTCCATTCTGGCCCTGGGCGACAAAAAATTAGCTACCGATTCTGCCAAAGCGGTGCGAACCGGCTGAATCCCACCACTGATGCTATGATAGCCATAGGAGTGAAGACTTTTTCCAGTGCTGTTGCAACTTTGAACGGTCGCTAAACAAGTGGTTGTAGGTGAAGAGCTCCCTGTAGTGTCTCAATTGAGGATTGCGTCTTTTTTTTTTAGACATGAAAAGTAAAGTTTGTCAAAATCTAGTTACTGACTATTCATTAAAATTGCAGCTTCTATGTTCTAGATCGGGGTAGGCAACCTTGGCTCTTTTATGACTCGTGGACTTCAACTCCCAGAATTCCTGAGCCAGCCATGCTGAGGGGAAAGGGAGAGGTTTCCAAGCTGAGCCATGCTGGCTCAGGAATTCTGGGAGTTGAAGTCCACGAGTCACAAAAGAGCCAAGGTTGCCTACCCTTGGTCTAGATGTTTGAGATTGTAGACAAAAAAGAAGAAGACACGAAAAGTCATAATACGTCAAAGAGCTGAGGTTGCAAACCCGAGTAACTTTTCAGAGTGTCATTAAAGTTAGAGAGAATTTTAGAGCATCGTCTCGCTAGCAGGATCCCGCATTTTGGGGGACCACGGAATGAATTCAGAATTTTGATAGCATGTTATAGATGGCACTCTCTAAAAATAGTTACGATGGGCAGGATCGACTGCCAAACATGTGCCATATTTAAAGGCAAACGGCAGGTCATCCTCGACTTTGCAACCATCCATTTAGCAACTCTCTGAAGTTACAATAGCACCGAAAAAAGTGACTGACAAGCAGTCCTTGCATTTACCATCAGAGCAGCACCTCCACAGTTACGTGATCAAAAGTCAGACATCTCAAGGATCACATGACTGCCTCGGTGGCCTTCCCGGCTGGCCTCTGACAACTGAGGTCACTGGGAGGAAACAGATTCACTTAAGGACCGCATAATTCACTTAACAACTGCAGTGATTTGCTTAATATCTGTGGTAACAGAGGGTAATAAAATTGGCATGACTCACTTAACAGCCACCTACCATCAAAAAAAATTTCTGGTCCTAATTGTGGTCGTAAGTGTAGGAATTCCTGTAGTAACTTGCTTTCTAACATTGAACTGAATGGAAACTCGTCAAATCTGGTTAGAAGAAAGCCTTGTATAGTCCAAAATAATAGAGATAATTATTAGAATTAGAATTATTAGAATTAAAATTAGAAATATTAGAATTAGAATAATTAGAATAATTGGAAATGGAAGTGGAAGTAGAAGTAGAAGTAGAAGTAGAAGTAGAAGTAGAAGTAGAAGTAGAAGTAGAAGCAGAATTCTTTATTGGCCAAGTGTGAGTGGACACACAAGGAATTTGTTTCCGGTGCAGAAACTCTCAGTGTACATACAAGCAACAAAGTGATAAATCATGATCATAATCATCATAAAATACATTCATCATAAATCATAAGATAAAACACTCAGTATAGTCATAGGATACCAAATAAGCAATCAACATAAATCATACTAGGGTATTAAATAAAACGAGTAATACAAATAATAAGATACAAGCAAAACGAGTCTAATTATAATAATTTCAGAAGAACGCCTTATTGGAAAGAGAGGGGGCATTGTCAACCAATCAGTTGTCTCTGAGGGAGATGCACAGTCATAGAATATGCTGGAGGGCGTGAATTTTGGGATTTATTTCTTACCAAGATAGGAATTATTCATATCTTTGAGGGTGCTGGATATATTAATAAATTCTGGATCTCGGTTACTGGTTTGATATAGAGTCAATCCTCCAGACCAGTCGTAGGCTCCCACAGCTCCAAGGACAGGGCCTTGCTAAATCACAGCAAAAAGTTAGAATAAGAATACAAAATCAACTGAAAAAAATAAAATAAATAAAAACAACAGTTAAGAAAAGATTAACTACCTATTGTTGCAAGTTGGTACAGATCGTCTTCAATTTATGACCAGCGGCTTAGCAATTGTTTGCAGTTATGACAGATCCCCAAAAATGGACTTATGACCTGGATTTGAAGTCCTGACATCCAGACCTCTTCCCAGAATCATGTGATTGTATTTTGGGCACTTGGCAAAAGATTTGCATTTATGACTATTTGCAACACCCTACGGTCATGGGGTGCAGTTTACAATGTTTTTTGTTAGAAACCTATGTGACAAAAATCACCCCATAGCGAACAATGGGTTCACTTAACAATTGCTGTGTTTGCTTAACGACCACTGCAAAAAAGGTTGTAAAAGAGACCAGTCACATGGTGACCCATTTATGACCGTCATGACTGGCCTAAAGTCACCCTTTCATGGTTAAAGTAGGACTTGAACTCCCTGTCTCCCACTTTCTAGCTTCATGACTTAACTTCCTAGACCAGGGGTCGGCAACCTTGGCTCTTTTATGACTCGGGGACTTCAACTCCCAGAATTCCTGAGCCAGCATGGCTCAGCTTGGAAACCTCTCCCTTTCCCCTCAGCATGGCTGGCTCAGGAATTCTGGGAGTTGAAGTCCACGAGTCATAAAAGATGACCTAGACCAAGCTTGTTCTAATATCCACCCATTGCTTTCTCACATACCTTCCCTCCCCCCCCCAAAAAAAACCATTGAAAACTTTGGAAAAATATGCATTTTCATAAAACATTTCTATAAAGCTAAGCTATCTCTGGCCATTTCAGCAGTATAGTTTAATCTGAGTACTGGTCATTTTGAGCAATGTTCCAGTATAGAACTTTTTAGTTTAAGATTTCGGGGGCTCTTGGAGAAGATAGAAATCGTTACGGTATTGAGGGTAGGAGAGAGAAGGAGAAAAAGGGATCATTCATTCTCCATCACTAAGGATCTTCTAACAGATTGTCGCCAAGAATGCAGTGGGTGGAAGCTCATCACAGGGAAATTCAACATAAAATAAGGAGGAATTTCCTGAGTGAGCATGATTAATCAGGAGAATAGCTTGCCTCCTGAAGTTGTGGGTGCTCCATCTCTGGAGGTGTTCAAGAAAAGCTTAGACCAGGGCTTTTCAACCTTTTCACCCATTGTACCACTTTTAGGATATGGCAATATCTGAGTACCACTAGTTGCCTAGCAAGCTGTCAAAAACTTGATGACCCCCCCCCCCAAAAAAAGGAAAAAAATGATAAAGTACAGGTAGTTCTCGACTTACAACAGTTCGCTTAGTGACTGTTCGAAGTTACAATGGCACTGAAAAAAGTGCCCCCCAAGCCACAGCCGAGCAAGACACCTGCCTGCCCACCCGGCGGCACTCTTCCTCCTGTCCGAGGTTTTCATTGTTGTGAGCATTTCTGTTGAGGATTGGCAGCAGGGGTGGGGTGGGGGGGTGTTTGGTTTTTATTACCCCCGTCTGCTGGGTGGTTGCAGCAGGTTTTGGTCACTTCACATGACCCTGGGACACTGTGACCGTCATAAATATGAATCAGTTGCCAAGCATCTGAATGTAAATCACAAGACCCTGGAGATGCTGCAACATTCCAGCTGATTGGCGCTTCTTCTGAGCTCAGCAGAAGCGCCAGGATCAGTGCTGCTTTCCAGCTGATTGGTGCTTCTTCAGGACTCAGCAGAAGCACCACGATCAGTGCTGAGCTCCAGCTGGAGCCTGGCGCTGATCCTGGCGCTTCCACTGAGCCCTGACAGCCCCGAAGAAGCGCTGATCCTGGTGCTTCCGCTGAGCCCTGACAGCCCGGCAGCTCCAGCCATCTCTCACTCAGGCTTGTGCGGTGCTGCCACCGGTTCAGCTCATTCCCCTCCCCTGCTACCACTTTTCTAGGATGGTCGCGTACCACCTGCTAGGTGCCACTGTACCACAGGTGGTACCCATACCACTGGTTGAAAAGTCCTGGCTTAGACAACAATTTGTTGGGGATGGTATAAGGATTCCTGCCTTGGGCAGGGAGTTGGCTAGAAAATCTCCAAGGTCCTTTCTGGTCTTCTGATTCTATGATTCTATTTGTTGTTGTTGTTAGTTGCGAAGTCGTGTCCGACCCGTTGCGACCCCGTGGATAACGTTCCTCCAGGCTGATTCTATACTGGGCCCCAAAACACTCACCGGGATCAGCAGGGCACTTAAACCTTCCTGGGACATTTCCATCTGGAAGGAACTGCTACTTTGGAACTGGGTGCCTACGGGGAGACAACGACAGCAGGCAAACGGGACAGAATGTCATCAGTAAGGATATGGAAAAAATTGCATGCTCTTGTTTCAGTCAGGAAAACCGACTAAACGGATAACTGAACAAATCAATGCAGAGTTTTCACTCCAGGCACAAACGGCTAGATTCAAACGATCCTACTTTGGACATATTATGCAAAGGCTGAGCTTTTTGGAGAAATCCATAGCACCAGGAAAGGCAGAAGGAAAGAGAACAGGGTAACCAGAAACAAGGTGGACTTAGTTATATGGTAGCAATGGGAACATTGTTGATCTGAAGGACATGTTGGGGGTACATCCTCCTAGAGTAGTTTTTTTTCCCCAACCTTGGCAATTTGAAGATGGTTGAGCTGCAACTCCCAGAATTTCCCAGCCAGCCATGCTGGCTGAGGAATTCTGGGAGTTGAAGTCCCACCCATCTTCAAGTTGCAAGGTTGAAAAGCAAAGCTGGCTGAGGAATTCTGGGAGTTGAAGTCCCACCCATCTTCAAGTTGCAAGGTTGAAAAGCAAAGCTGGCTGAGGAATTCTGGGACTTGAAGTCCCAGACGAGTCTTAAAGTTGCCAACGTTGAGGACCCCTGCTGTAAAGCACCATGGGGTGGTATATAACAGGGCTTTTCAACCTTTTCATAGATTGTAGCACTTTTAGGACATGACAATATTCAAGTACCACCAGTCGCCTAGCAAGGTGTCAAAAACTTGACTATAAAAGGGGGGGGATTGGGTTTTACTGACGAGATTGATTTGTTGTTATAGAAATGGCTAGTTTATACTATTATGGAAAAGTAAAAAGTTGAGGTTCGGTGTTAATGCTTCATTCTACTGCAACAGGGGACGTCAAGGAATTCAGTGCCTTTTCTTTTTTCTTTTTCCCGTCTTCCCCTCATTTTTCTTTCCCTTTTTCCTCCCCACTGTGTCCCACTATCTGCTTTTGTATTTTTCTATTTTATTCTTTAACCTAATAAAATGTTTCACGTAAAAATGTGAGATGGCTTATATGGGAAAAATAGAATTAAGTCTGTCAATGTAAACATAACTAATTGCTGAGAAAACCTTTACCAGTAAAAATATTGAGAATTTGGTGGGAGAAATAAACTAAAATAAGGATTGTAACAGGATCGATGATAAGGCAATCCAAATGACTGAAAAGAAAAGAAATGTATTAACATGATGATTATTTTTTTAGGAATATTGGAAAAAATATATACTAAATTGTCATTTATTAAAACAAT
>NW_015388774.1:283371-285807 GCF_001527695.2 Protobothrops mucrosquamatus
ATTTTAGGTAGGGATGATTTTAAGAAAATTTTAATTGACACACAGCTTCGAATATTTGGCTTTTAATTTGGTTTTATGGGGTTTTTTTGTTCTTTGATGTATTTTGTTTGTCTGTTTTAATATGCTGTGCACCGCCCTGAGTCCTACGGGAGAAGGGCGGTATATAAATTAAATTATTAAATTAAATTAAATTATTAAACTCAATGTTTGCAAAAAAAGGATGTTTTGGGGAAAGAGGAAATTAACCAAAATTAATATATGGGACACAGACTATAGGAATCAATTGTTAAGGACTGTTTTTACAAATGTAACCCAGACAACACACTGTTTATCAATTATTGAATGATTTATGTTTGTGTAAAAAATTAATAAAAAATATAATACCCAAAAAAATGTTTCAAACCGTTAAAAAAAAGAGAGAGAAAAAAGTACGTTTTACTCCTCCTTTTATATTCCCTCCTCTCTCCTCCCTCCACCTTTTATATCTTCTCTTCTCTCCCCCCTCCTCTTTTTATGTCCTCTCCTCTCTGCCCCCTCCTTTCCCTTTTCTCTTCCAGCGCGCTGGAAGTACCAATCAGATGGAGCTGCGTGTGCCGATTCTGGGCTCTCAGCAGAGTCCGGGCAACACCGCAGTTCCAGCTGACTCTTCCCGAGGCCTCTTTGGCGCTGCTGCTGCTTCAGCTCATCCACTTTTACACTTTTTTTACTTTTTTTTTTAACAGTGCTTTTCAGCCCGTTGTACGCGTACCACCTGCCAGGTGCTGAAGTACCAACAGTGGTACGCCTACCTTGGGGTGAAAAGCCCTGGTATATAAGACTCAGTGCTCTTGCTATTGCTATCTCTGCTTGAGTCCCTCTTTAGGACAGCCCCCAAATCGGAAGCTTGTTCAGACCAGTAATACACCAAAGCGTAAGTAATAGATAAGCTCTATTGCAGTGATGGTGAACCTTTTAGAGACTGAGTGCCCAAAAACCACCCCCCCATCCCTGGGCCTGCTCCGCCCTGCCCGCTGGGCCACCCACCACCTCAACAACCCATCACAGGCAGTGCCATGGCGGTCACGCCCTCCGCCCGCGCCCCGCAGCATCATCTGTGCGCGACGGGGCGCGAGGGCGGAGTCTTGTCCTGCTGCCCGGCTACCATGTCCTTGGCTGCACTGCTTCGTGTGGGGTGATTCTCCTCCGGGAGGGCTGCTGGTGAGGAGGGGGCTGTGGGAGGAGGCAGGGCTGGAGCGACGGTGGGTGTGCCCACAGAGAGGGCTCCGAGTGCCACGCGTGCCATAGGTTCGCCACCACTGCTCTATTGCAAGTGGGTCATTCTGCCATTCTCAAAATCACACTTCTTCCTTCAGCTTTGTTTCAGGAAAAAACTTTGTATATGAACTTGCCTCAGAAGGAATGCCAGGAAACAGCCAAAGAGATGGATCTGGGATTGCATCCTTTAAAAAAAAAAAACCCCAAAGTTACCTTCAATGGCAAAGATTTTGTTCTGTAACTGGTCCTGGATGCTTTTCAAAGCATTAAAATTATTGACTTTGAAAACGTGCTCATCGTCCGGGTCAGAAGCTATGTCTTTCAGTTCCTGCTGGACTCTGATGGTTGAAAACGCATTGCCAACCTTAACGTGGGGGAAGAAGGAAAAAAGGCATTTCAAACACACTTGTTGCATTTAGCAAACAATCAACGTGGCAGAGAAATGATGTGCACCACATTCGTTTTGGTCGTGACTCCAGGATTTGGATAACTCCTAAATCTAATGGACTGTAAATAAAGTGTAATCTAAATTGCAAAGAGCTGTGGGTTGAATTTTGGGTAGAAGGTTTGAACCCTAAAGCAGGGCTTTTCAACCAGTGGTACGGGTACCACCTGTGGTACATTGGCACCTGGCAGGTGGTACATGACCATCCTAGAAAAGTGGTAGCTGGGGAGGGGAATGAGCTGAACCGGTGGCAGCACCGCACAAGCCTGAGCGAGAGACGACTGGAGTGCAGGGCTGTCAGGGCTCAGCGGAAGCGCCAGGATCAGTGCCGCTTTCCAGCTGATCGACGCTTCTTCGGGGCTGTCAGGGCTCAGTGGAAGCACCAGGATCAGTGCCAGGCTCCAGCTGAAGTTCAGCGCTGATCCTGGTGCTTCTGCTGAGCCCAGAAGAAGCACCGATCAGCTGGAATGTTGCAGCATCTCCAGAGTCTTGTGATTTACATTCAGATGCTTGGCAACTGATTCATATTTATGACGGTCAGTGTCCCAGGGTCATGTGAAGTGACCAAAACCTGCTGCAACCACCCAGCAGATGGGTGGAATAAAAACCAAACACCCCCCACCCCACCCCTGCTGCCAATCCTCAACAGAAATGCTCACAACAATGGAAACCTCGGACAGGAGGAAGAGCGCGGCCGGGTGGGCAGGCAGGTGTCTTGCTCGGCTGTGGCTTGGGGA
>NW_015388775.1:0-22840 GCF_001527695.2 Protobothrops mucrosquamatus
ACAAAAGGGTATAAAAACCCCTATTTTAGAAACATTCTGTCTAGCTAGCCGGGGATCCTTGCTGAATTGTCACTCAACTAGATCCTCGTGAATAAACCTCTCTTTCCGGTAGCTGGCTTCACGATCTATTTTTCCTCGGCGCTGCGCTGAAGGGAGAAATCCCGGCTGGAAGAACCGAAAGGGGAAATTCCTCTCAACACAGTCTTGCACTGAAAAATTGACAAGCAACTGGATGGTCCACTTGCATATGAATACTTTATGTTCTCCTGTGTACCTTCAGTACTAACCAAACACTAAGATCATTTAGATATATGATAGATGCTGTTCCTCTTTGACGCTCTTATTCTTCAGGCATACCCTTGAATTTGGTGACTGTTCTTCTGGTCTCATCTGTCATCCTTTAAATTTGAATTAGTTGAAACCTTTCACCCATATGAGAATTGCCTACCAACTTACTCTGGATAGAAACCAGCAGACCACAAATTCATTTTCAACAGACATTGTAGCACTTGTAATTGCCAAACAGAACTATGTTCTCAGCTGAGCCTAGAATCCTCTCTGACCTCATTGTGTCTTCTTGTAGGACACCTCCTTCTCTCTAATGAGAAGCTAAACCAAATCCCGCTTCTGTTTTATTCTGAGATATTTGTGATGTCATCCTTTTCATAGCTTGTGTTGTAATGGCTTGATTGGTCAGATACTTTTGGCTGCAAGGTTATAGGTTTCTTTTTGGTATTCTAAGTTGCTGCAGTATGTGCTTGCCTGAATATTGTTCTTGCACAACTCCTCTTGTGGGAGGTTGGGTTGTTATTTTAATAATGGAGCACTTGGTTAATGTGAGTTGTTTTTTTGATAGACTTACATGTTTAATTTGCCATCATTTCCTCTGCTGATGGGGGTATCCAGAAAAGATAGTGTTATTGTTTTCTTCTTCACTTGTGAATTATATTTCTTTGAAGATACTGATTGTTTCATCATAGTGATCTTTGATTTGGAGGACAAGGTCCTGCCATTTGATCTCTTTGAATACCATTAAGCCATTCGCATGTAATGCATGAACTATACTATTTATTACTATATACTAATCTTTCATAGCTCTCTTTAGGCTAGAGAATTAGGAAAGTAATTTTAATAGCCAGTTTTGTCCAGTGATTAAGGTGCTAGTCTAAAAACCAGGAGATTGTGAGTTCTAGGCCTGCCTTAACCATGAAAGTTGGCTTAGTGACTTTAGGCCAATCATTTTCTCTCACACAAACCCAGATACAGAGTTGTTACTGTGAGAAAAATAAGAGGAAATAGTATTATGTATTTTTGCTATCTTTAGTTACTTATGAAGTAATAAAAATGGGGTATATAAATAAAGTAGCAATGTCTGCTTTGATGGATTTATTTATTTATGAGATTTGTTTATTATTTGAAACCAAACTGGCAATACACCAGGAAGTATTGTTGGCAGTGCAAAATAATGGTATTTTCCAAGGGTGAAATGAGTATCATTACTGTTTTGTATCTTTCCTGATTTTAGCAAGGCAATACTTACACTCTTGGATACTTTAAATGTACAAAAAATTCCTTCACTGCTATCACTCTGTCTGTAATGAACATATTCAACCTATAATGAAAAACCACTTGGAAGGCAAAGATTTCTTACTGTGAGCAAATCAAATGTCTATTATTCTCTGCAGTGCTGCTTGATATTTATTAATTACATTTATATCCCGCCCTTCTCCTTGCGGACTCAGTATTTATCAATGTTTGTGCATTATACATTAAAGAACTATGTTCAGAAGAATCGCAGAAAAATTCAGTAGAATCATAGACTTTATGACCAGGGTACATGAAGACACTTAAGCAAATGCTTAAGTTGAATACATTGCTTGAATACAATGCTTAAGTTGGATACACTGCAAGACATTGATGTAAAACTAAAAAAAACCCTAAAAATCTAAAATCTTGCCTTTCTTGCAATTGAACTGATCCAAACTAAAAATATGAGGAGAGGAATTTATCCACTATTATTAAACAGGGATTATCCCTTAATGTCAAGTCCTCATGGGAAATTGGTTGAAATTGAACCTATAGCCAAATATTTTCCATATATAGCTTTGGGATTAAGTGTGTATATTGAAACTGATCCCACACCAACAAGGATCTCAAAACTTCCCAGGATGCAATGGCCAAATGTTAACTGCTTAAGATGAGCCAAATAAGATTTTAGCCAATGACTAAAGCTAGCCTTCAATTGGAAGTTTTTAAGAAGAGACTGGACAGCCATTTGTCCGAAATGGTATAGGATTTCCTGCCTGAGCAGGGGGTTGGACTAGATGACCTCCAAGGTCCTTTCCAACTTTACTATTATTATTATTTGTTTAATACTAAGGCACATCCCCAACCGTTATTGGCAGTGAATCCAACAAGTGAATCCTAGGCCAGGGCATACTTAACTAATCTGAAACTACCTAAACTCAGAGGGCCTTCACTCTGCCATTGTCGGGCACAAATTATTAGGAGCGTTTGTTGAGTTTGAATCACAGAATTGATTATTGTTGTTGCATACATACAAGAATCTGAACAACTAATATTTCAACCTAAATTGATGCTTGATAAGGGTGATTGTAATTCACAGGGGGCTGGACTTGGATCGCTTGTGACTGTGCAATGACTCCAAACTGTTGACGTATTTAACCCCGCCTTCCAGCTTAGCCTGCACATCTCTTACAGGCATGATATCATGCTGTCCCCTCATCTGTCCTTGAATACCGATAGAGGAAGATACCTTACCTGGAAAGACAATGTCCCTGTGACTCTGAACACATAGAAACAGTAAAGCATCCAGTAAGACTCCAGTGCCTATATCAGTGGTGGCGAACCTATGGCACGGGTGCCAGAGGCGGCACTCAGAGCTCTCTCTGTGGGCACGCGCGCCGTCGTCCCAGTCCTAGGCCTTCAGCTGGGTTTTATAAAACCTTTTCGCTTTAGGCCTCCACCGCCTAAAGATCTTGCAAAGTTGGAATTGATTGATTAAACTTTTTAGTCCCAGCCAGTCTGCTGTTACCACCGCAGCCACGCCCACCCAATGGGCCACACCTACCCAATGGACCACACCCACCCAATGGACCACACCCATCTGGCACCCGACGATGCATAAGTGGGTTTTGGGTTGCAGTTTGGGCACTCGGTCTCTAAAAGGTTCGCCATCACTGGCCTATATTATAACAACATTTTGTGTCAGCCTCATCTCAGCATTATTTCATAAATATCTAGGTGGATAGGACAATTCTACGCCTCCCTGCTACTCTCAGATATCAACCCTACTACTGTATAACCTATAATGTTGCCATGGTTGCACAGCAGCACTTAAAAAATCTGTCAGATGACCTCATCAATCTAGAGCAGATTGAACCTTTTGGGCACCAGGGACCGGTTACATGGAGAAAGGTTTTTCCATGGGCCAGAGAGTGTGCGGTTTTGTGTGCTGCCTGCATCTCACGGATAGGGCTTTGCTTGTTTGTGCGGACCGGTTGCTGGTATGCTGTGACCCGGTACCGGTCCACCGACTGGGGGTTGGGGACCCCTAATCTAGAGTGCTCTGTATTGTGATAGCCTGCGATATATTACCTTTATGTTAATCTACATCCATTTAATACTCCTGTTCCTTTTCATAGATTCCTTTTAAATATATCCTTCTGTTTTATATCTTGTAGCATTATTTTGTTTTTTAGATTCTGGTATATTTTTAGTTTTTTTTATTGTATCTGTCATGTTTCCGTCAGAGCCTGAATCTGCTGAGGAAAATGAGCTGGAATGCGACCCTATGGAGGTTGAGGGAGAGGTGTCTGTGGCTTCAGAGGAATGTGGGGAAGAGCAAGCCGAGGCAGGCCAGGGCCTTTCAGGATTGGGACAGGATGAACATGAGAGACAGAGCTCAGGTGATGAGCAAGGACCATCCCCTCCTGATCCTAGAGCACAGAGAGTGAAGGAGGGAACAATGCAGGCAGGCTCAACTACTCGGGAGGAGAGCGCCCGCCCCTCTCTACAAGGCACACCTGGAGACTGAGACTTAAGGAGACGCTGTGGGGAGAGGCATTTGTCGGGAACAAAGGCTGATTTCTTGAAGTTTTGTGTGCTGTTGCTGATCTTGGAAACAACGCTCTGATGTCTTGTTCAGTGTTGTGATTTCTGCTTGGAAACCCTGAAACTCTGACCATTGGACTGGCTGACAAACTTGATTTGTGTTCAAAGGCCTCGGATTGTATTTTGGCTTCTCTTCTGAAACTGCTCAGGCAAGCTTGTTTTCCACAGACTCCTTAGATTTTGGATGTATGTTTCATTCCTTGTTATCTACGTGGCCTTGAGTAAATTACCGTTCTAGTCTAACTGTATGTGAAACTACTTGCAGCCAGAAGCTGCTGAAGGTGTGTGTGTGTTACTTTGTTCTGGGGCTTGCCAGAAACGTGGGAGCATTTGGGGAAAATTTGGAACAATTAAAGGGCGGTTTGAATTGCCAGCTGACTGCATTGCTTTTGTACCATGCCCTGGGTCATCACAGTATCCCACCCTTCTTAAGCTGGTCTTTGACCATAATAAAGATTTGATTTGATTCAATTTGTTTAATATGATGTAATAAATAAAAGACTTTTCAAAATATAAATCAGCTTTGGAATTAAATTTATTTTGATCGTGTTTTTATTATCACAAATATTAGGAATTCTGTCTCCTAGTTTAATTGGTATCGACACAGAGGATAAGCTCAGAGGATTTAAAACCAAGAAATTATCAACTGGGAATTCTTAAGATAAATAAAGACATTTTTTATACTTTGTGTATGTTATTACTATGACACAGTAATATCAAGTCAGATTTACTCCAAAATTATAATAAGCAAATTCATGTATTAATCAAATTAGTTTAGGAATAGCGATTCTGCTCTATCTCTAATTGCCTTGTGGCAAGATGGGTGACAAATAAATTTAATTTAATCTAAAAAGAAGAATTTTCCTCCTTTCTCCCATAATTATATTAATATTAGCATATTTTCTAATTGTAAAGGCAGGCAGACAGACAGGAAGGAAGCTTTGTGTGTACTTTTGTCACATTGCAGTTCTTTCCATCTTTGATTTCCTCCTACTCCCAGCCTTCTGCCTTACAAGCTTGCAGGGCCAACTATTTGTAACAGATGGGGCCATCATCTCTGCTTCAGAAAAAGTAGAGCAAGGCATAATCTCAAGAAGTCTCTAACCTGCCTTCTGAAAGTGTCTTTCAAACCAGATTTTAGTTAGTTAATTATAGCCCACATTTATTATTTATATAAGTAACTCAAGACAGCAGACATACCTAATACTCCCTTTTCCTCCTATTTTCACCATCACAACAGCTCTGTGAGGTGATTTCGGCTGAGAGAGAGAGAGAGTAATTGGCCCAAAATCACCCAGCTGGCTTTCATCCTGAAGTGGGACTAGAATTCACAATCTCCTGGTTTTTAGCTGGTGCCTTAACCACTGGACCAAGATACTGGAATATACTCATGGACTTGTTTGGAAGGTGGGAGGACGGGAGATCAAAAGTTTGGTAAGTGTCTTAATTCTGAGTGGAGAATTAACCAACCCTCATGTTCAATAGTAATATTAATAACTATAAATATTGGAAGTATTAGATTTATACCAGTGACGCATTCTGGGAGTTGAAGTTCACATATCTTAAAGATGCCAGGGGTTGAAAAACATAGGTTTATATTTATATTTAAAATAGCCTATGTGGATACATGATGAAAGCTTGCTACAATAGAATTCTAAGGCAATGTTGAGCCATGTGACATCCAAGTCCTTCTCCTCATCCTCCTTCCTCTTTCTTCTCCTGACTCTTCTTCTTCTTCTTTTTCCTTCCTCTTCCTTATCCTCTTCCTCCTCTTTTCTGAATGTTGACAATATTAAGCAAGACTCTGCACTGATTCTTCACTGTTGGTTGATTTAATCCCCAAAGATTTGAAGTTCTGCTTTCCTATGTTTTCCAAAAGCAACTAAAGGTGAGCTATTAATCTTTGAATACCTGCTCAGCTTGGAACAANGTCAGGAAGAAAGGTAAAGATGTCAGAGCATGCACAGTCTTACTGCGCTGAGATAACCCAGGAGTAAATACAGTAAACAGTGGTTTGTATTAAGTGGTGGTTTATATTACACTATAATATACACTAGAAACAAAATACATACACGTAATACAGCAAACTCCAACATACAGCAGTTACAGCAGGAAACAGACAAGAGAGAACACAGCAGTAAAAGCCTTCCCTTTTATACTCAGACTCTTAAAGGGATATAGACACAGACCCTGCTGAGTCATTCCTATCATTGCATCATCCACCTTACATTGCATCATTACATAAGCTGTTTAGCTATTAAATTATTATCCTGACAGACTGCATATCTGCTCCATTGTTGTGTGTTTTGTTTAGATCAAAAGAAACAAAAATAGGCACAGAAAAAAATATTAAGGAATTAAGTAAAGTTAAGGAATTAAATTTAGAAAATTTTGCCCTTCCCAGATGTTGGATTATGTTAACACTGATTTCTGTGTACTTAAACACCTGCTGCTCATTAGCGAAGTGGAAATATGGCTAATCTCATTTCTAGTCCAATCTTTGGGAATAAATAGACTCTCACTGAAAGTGCTTGTGCAAGTGTATATATTTTTTAATTTTCTGTTCCAAGCTTTGGGCATAACAGTTCACTTTCTTGTGCATCTTTTTAAAATAGCTTTACATAAGAAAACTGCTGAAACTTCTTGTCTATGTTGAGGAGAACTCTGCTTATTAAATTTCTTGTTAAGGTGCCATTTAAAGGCATAAGATATAGCAATAGCACTTAAGACTTGTATAGTGCTCCATAGTGCTTTACAGCACTCTCTGAGTGGCTTACATCAGCATATTGCCACCAGCAATTTAGATCTTCATTTTACTGACCTCGGAAGGATGGAAGGTTGAGTCAACTTTGAGCCAGTCAGGATCGAACTCCTGACTGTGGGCAAAGCATTCTAACCAGAGAGAGAGAGAGAGAGAGAGAGAGAGTATTTGGCTGTTCCAATGCCTGGTTGGCGTTTCAGATCCTGGAGTCAATTTCTTTGTCCAAAGACCTAGCACTTGAGACAGTTCTTTTACATACTTGAAGCTGGTTACATTTCTTAGCTGGATGTCATCAACAGTGATTTTTGGTTCCACAGGCATGATATTTAGCATGGACTGATAAAGTACTTCAGTCTTGTTCAGGATGATAATCAGACCAAAGAGCACAGCAGCGTCTGAGAATTTGTTCAGCATCAACCATAGATTGTTGTCTTTGTGGGCCAGAAGTGCACAGTCATCAGCAAACAGGGTTTCTTGAAAGACTGTATGGAGGCATTTTGTCTGTGCATTCAAACAGCAAAGATCAAAGATGGAGATATACAATCAGTACCTGATGTACACATCCTCTTTCAAACCCTGGACAGCACATGACAACATGCAACATGCAAGAACAAATTGAACAGGACCAGGTCTAGCTCACAATTGGAGCTGTTTTATCCAATTGAAAATAGCAAATGCAGCCTGTGTATCTCTGTTGTAAAGAACCTGTCCTGTCATACCATTGTGGATTAGTTGAATCAACTGGATGAATTTACCCGGGCATCGATGACATCTCAGGATGATCCAGAGAGCCCCTCTGTTTATAGTGTCAAATGCCTTTGTCAGTTCAATGAAGACAGAGTAAGGAAGCTTGTTCTGCTCAATTCCCTTCTCCTGGAGTTGCCTCATGGCAAATATCATATCTGCTATACTCCATTCTGGCCAAAAGCCACAATGCGCCTCCAGGAGGTTCCTTTCCAAGACAGTGACAAGTCTGTTCAGGAGAATGTGGGCAAAGATCTTGCCTGCGATGGACAGCAGTGAGACACCACTGTAAGTTTCCGCAATCTGATTTGCTCCCCCCCCTAAAAAAAAAAATTGTCTCTCGGTGTTACTCTCATAGTACCTTCAGGAGGTCGTAGAGGGGATAGTTGGTTTACAGAAAGTTCTACAGAACCTTTCCGACGTTCCGTAAAACCAGATCACGTAACAACTAGAGTCTTCCTTACCGTAAGACAGGACAACAAAACTCGAGTAGACGCTCTATTGAAAGAACTAGAGTGCTCGAGAGGGAGGCAGGTAGCTCTTTTGTAAGAATTCCACATTGATCCACTGGACCCTCCAAAGTTGGGAGTTCCTGTCTTATCAATAATATCTGCCTTTAAAAGGAATGCTTATGTAACTTGGTTATATTTAATACTTATGCCTTTTTATGTTTAATACTTGTTTTTCTGTGCTTTCATGGCAAGTAACAAATCACACTTGGGGTTTCTTTTGTGCCCTAAAAGGTGATATAGTTTTGCAATTCTAGCATATTCTAGTAGGTATAGTTACATTTAGAGTTGGCCAGTGCAGCAGTATCATATTTTTAAAATGTGTGTCAGAAATCTATTCAAAACAAGGCAATTACATTACATTAGTTACATGAGAAAAATAATCTTGACTCACAAAATTAGAGCTGAAGTGAAAACCTTTTTCTCTTTATATTGTATGATTTTTTTAATAAGAATTGTCTCAATGTTTCTAGAACTCATCTGATTTTTTTTATTTATTTAGAACATCATCATACTCCCACCTATTAAAATTAATTTCTTTTAACATTAATTAATTAATGAGACACTTCCTGACAGTGAGGACAATTAACCAGTGGAACAGCTTGCCTCCAGAAATCGTGAGCGCTCCATCACTAGAGATTTTTAAGAAGAGGCTAGACACTCACTTGTCTGAGATGGTGTAAGTTCTCCTGCTTAAGCGGAGGGCTGGACTAGAAGACCTCCAAGGTCCCTTTCAGCTCTATTCTATATATATAATGTTTTAGTAAGGAAAAGATAGTAATTCAAGTGACACAGTTAACCAAAGATTTATTTTTTACAGGAAGATGGAATTTTTTAAATAAGCAAACTGCAACTGAATATGGCCTGGTGTTTTTTAAATCTTATTATTTAGCCCCTAGCTTTGAATTAATATCTTTCTTGCAGATTTACAAAAGTTTTTATTAGTCTAACAATTTGGAGACAAGAGCAAATTAGTTGTATCCACTGAGGTATTCTGTTGAAATGGTTCTCTAGAGAGGGATCTAAACAACATCATTAATTTTTTCTCTCTTCTTGCTTGTTATTCCATTAAGCCAAAGATCTTGTTTACACTCTTGACATAAAACACAGATGCCAAAAATACATGGAAAGATGTAGGCATCTGAATATTGCCAAGACCAATTTGTGAATAGTGTACAAATTAGCAGCAACCTGTGGTTTTGAGTTGGTGTCACTATTTGGGTGACTGCTGAATGTCTGAAGTGAAATGAAATTGACCCTTTTCCCAATGTACTCAGATATGGATGCCTCTAGCTCTATTGTTTGCTATAACCAAAAGTTGTTTCCTATAATCAGATCAATTCAGTCTCTTTTAGCTTCAGAAAACTACATCGTAAAAAAAAAGTTATGTTTTGCTGTGTTTTCAGGGTGGAGTGTGTGGTTTAAGAATGTCTGACACTATCTGTCATTAGCCACTACATATGATTTGCAATTGCAGTTTTGAGACATATCTTGAATTACAGATCTCACAGCTGAAATTCCTGACCAGTCATTTGGACTTTCTTTATCATCTCTTACTTTTTGTACCTCTGCTCTTTCTGCCTAATCACACAGGTTTTCTGGACATGGGGTTGTTGTTTTTATGTTTCGTTACTACAGTTCACTGAGTTGTCGCAGTAAATTGAAGTATGTTTCACCCGGTATCTTATTTATTAAATTTATATGCTGGCCATTTGTTGGCTGATGATATTCTGGACTTTGAAGATATTGTCCAATAGTTATTTTTACATCCTATAAGAAAAGAGAGTGTCAGGCCCCCCAAAAATGTATCCTCAGTTATTTTAACTTTGTAGCTTTCTTTGTTGCCTGCCATTCTGTTGGGAAGGGGACGCCTTTGGGGATGTTTTGCACTGTCTGCTTTGTTGCTTTGTTGCCCTTCCCCCAGGGGGTGGAATATCTCATCCTTATCTAAGAGACGTTTGTGCTTTGAGCCAGAAGATATTGAAAGTGAGAGAGACCTTGAAAAGCCCTCCGAAAAGATCGGTTACCAAAACATGATGCCACCTGTGGATTGGCTGGGATTCAAATGAACACTGGGACACTGTGGGCAGGAGTATTGAATGCTATTTTTAATATATTGCTTCACGGGTTTTTCCTCTCAGATCTCGCCTTGATTCCCTGCTGTCACTAGCCCCTAATAAAAGTTTCCTTTTGAGACAATGCTTGTTTCAAGAGTTCTGCTTTCTTGGGTGGCTTAGCCGAGGTAGGTCCTTACAGATAGAGGAGGCATTTGAAGATTTAAACATATCTGAAAGGGTCTTCTTCAATTTGTAGATGGTCCCTATTCCAGCCGGGGTGTTTACAATGGGAACTGATGAGCCCATTATAAAACAAGATGGAGAAGGGCCTGGAAGGAGAGTCCACATTGGTCATTTTTTCATGGATCGCTACGAAGTCAGCAATGCAGAGTTTGAGAAGTTTGTGAATGCTACTGGCTATGTTACAGAGGTAAGTGAAAGAAATTAGTCTTTTTACAAAGCAGTCTGGTTTGTGTCCAAATGGAGCTTGGAAGTTGGAGATAAATGTTGCTGCATCAGAGGAATGGCTTTCCTCTTAGACACTTGAGAAAAAGAGAAGGTATTCATCCACAAAAATTCCCAAATGTTATAAAATTGGCAAACGTTTTTGGTATCCTTGGACCTACTAGTAAAACCTAGCAGTGCCAGCAATTTACTTCGTATTGTCAATACATTAGAGGGACTTAGTCTTTTCAGAATGATAAAACCAATTCCCTGGATATATCTCTCTTATAACAATTACTCCAATTGTAGAATAAGAAAGGACCCTGCCACAAACAAGTCTCTAAGCTCTTCATTTGGAATCTGTATCCCCTAAAGATGTTTTGGAGCACTCTGCACAAAGGAAAAGGAAAAACCCACACAAAGACATCCACATAACTTACTGAAAGTAGGCCTGTTAGAAATGAACACTGTGTTTCTGGAGAGAAGATTTAAAATCTGCACAGAAGAAAAATACTTTTGCCCCACCCAACACAAGAAAGCGCAATAAAGGCAACCTTAGTTAGTTATCAGTAGCAGCATCTTAGAGGAGCTTACTGAACAGTGTACCAACTTGTAAAGCAGGAGGTACGCTGCTGTAAAACTTGTAAAGTGCACCAATTTGTAAAGCAGGAGGTACACGATTGAAGATTAAGGAGGAGAACCTTTCTGATATGTCCAACATTTATCCGGCACGGTCCTATAACAAGCAATAGCAACAAGCACCACTATTGCTTGTTATAGGACCGTGCCAGATAAATGTTGGACATATCAGAAAGAATGTCCTCCTCCATCTTCAACAGGTTACAATCTATCCTCAGGTCACCATTATAGAGCTATGGGAGAAATCATGACTTGGGAAACTGCTCCTATTGTATATGATAGGTGACAATTTGGTTCAGATTCAGGATACAGTATCAATCCAGGATGATAGAAGATTTCATCAAGTTTACTGTGTGGATGAAACACCTCTTTGGGTTCATTTATTCCTCAATTCTCCACCTTTATCCAGGGCCAATAGGTTAGCCTTTGGTAAGCAACAGGTCTTAAACTCTTAGCAAGTGCTACATAATTTTGGCAGAAAAGTAGCATATGGAAATGTTTTACTAGTGTCTGTCAGGATGTCGGTGTCTTTCCCATTCAGTCAGCACTGCAAGGTTGCTGCTTAATGATCTGCCTTCCCCAGTGCATATTCCTCTAGATGACTTAGACTGCAACTTCTGATATTTACATGCAGTGCAGTCATTAGCTATGCTGTCTGTAGATATAACTGTTTAACTCTGCAGTTGTGAGTGGGTGATGCAACCCATCAGTGTTCCATGAGAAGACTGAAAAAGTTATCAAAAAAGCAGTGATAAGCATGCCTCTATTTATTGGATCTTTATCAATAGCAATAGTACTTAGACTTATATACCACTTTATAGTATTTTTCAGCACCCTCTGGGCAGTTTACAATGTCAACATATTGCCCTGAACAATCTGGGCCCTCATTTTACCAACTTCGGAAGGATGGAAGGCTGAGTCAACCTTGTGTTATGGTTCTGACAGGTGAAACTCTTCAAAAGAACTTTGAGACATTGTTTACCTTAAAGAATCTTTTATTTGAGAAACAAAGTTTCGGCACTACATAGTTGAAACCAAAAACTAAATTCCCCTCCCCTGGATACAAAGTAACAAAGTACAATTCCCTCCTCCAATAAACAGTCATAAATCACATTCCCCAATTAGCTTGAAGCGCGGGCTTTCTCCCCAACTCTCCAGCCCACCAAAACACTATCAGCTCTGGGCCCAATGTGCTTGGGTTCCCACAGCTAAGTTATTATTGTTATGATTAGCAGGACTCTCATCCCTATTCCCCCTCCCAGCATCAACTAATTCTAAAAGCAATGGAGAAAATGGCTGCATTTCTATCTGTTGTCAAAGCAAAAACATCCGATGTTAAGAGCGTTGATACCTTGAGCTGGTCATAATCAAACTCCTGGGTGTGGGCAGAGCTAGCCTGCAGTAAGGCATTCTAACCACTGCATCATCAGGGCTCCTTTAATTTGCCCAATAATAAGAGTTTTCTGGGCATATTACAAAGTGATTTAAAACTTTAAAAACAGTTGTTTTACAATATTTGTAATCCCCCTATTTATAGTGAACTGTAGGTGGAGAACAACAAATCATATGAAAAACCAAAGTAAAAAAAATCAGTGGTTAAAAATATTATTATTAAAAGCCATCAATAATTACCAAAGGTACCATTAAAATGAAACTAATCTCTTCTAAGGGTGAGACGCACACTGGAACAGAGCTGATTTAATTTGTTTACAAAATTTTAGCTGAGTCAAAACCATCTGTATTTCTGGAAGAAGTGTATTCCATAAAATAGTGACTGGCACTGAACTGGCCCATCACTTGTCTATAGGCCTTTTAAGGAATGGGAGCTACAAAAGGCTCTCTCTTGATAACCAAATTAAATGTCATCAACAGAGGTTCAATTTTGGCAGTGTGCTGCATACTGTAAATCGCAATGCTCAGCCATATAGGACTTTAAAGATAATAACCAGCACTTTAAATTAAGCCTAGAAACCTACAGGCAACCAATCCAGCATCTTCACAATAAGAGTTATCCTAGTTATCAACTTCAATTGCTGCATTTGAATTAACTCCACACAAAATGTATCATAGCGCAACAGGATTACTATCGCCAGAATATATTGGTCCCAATAGAGCTGTAACTGATACATACTTTGGAGCTGAGGAAAGGTTTATTGTTTAAGTAGGAACTGAGAGTGAAGGAAATCCCCAAATCTCAAGCCAACTCCTTCAGGGAAACCCATGTTATTAACTTGGCTTGAAGTCTGCTAACAGGTAGCAAGTCTGATTTGGTGGGATTTAATCTGGGTTTGTCAATGGAGATTCTCAGTCATCCAGGTCATGGTTGTCACAAAGGTGGTTTTTTCCCCCAAAAAGCATTTGTTTTTCCTTTTGGGGTTAATCTGGGCTTGTTTTTCCCCATTCATATCCTCACAATCTCCAGCTAGCACTACAAAAGTTCAAAACTTTATTGTTTATTAAAAGCATTAATAAAGAAGAAGAACTAGAGAACCTAAATAAAGAGCTCAGGAAAGGAGATGAAAAAAAGATCAGTGTGCATATAATTCAAGCTCTTAAAGTCAGAATTAATTAGGGACCAAGTTCTAGAATGAGCTAGATAAATACAAATTTGTGATTGCAGCATTTTTATACTCCAGCAATATGGCATTCAACTTTGCTAATCTGTGACATATTACTCTTCTAATCTGTCTCTTAAGATGTTAGCAAATGCTGTCCACAGTGTTTTCAGCAGTCAAGAGGAATCAGCAGAGAATGATTCTCAGGAGGCAGGATCCTGAAGCAAATGCCAAACCCTATTTTACATTATTTCAGTGATGATGTTGAAATATGATGGGATACTGAGTCTGGGATCCCAAGCCAGTGTACTGGAATGGGAACTAAATTTGTATACTCCTGGAAGGCAAAATCCTGGGATATGTTGACATTTAAAATATGTATCAGCCAAAAATAGTTACAATATTGATTCACCTGCCTACAATATTTAATAACAAAGGTTGTCCCAATGTGTTTTTTTTTAAACTCAATATTGAATGCTGAATGCTGTTAAATTATTTGGAGAGTATATTGAAGTAAACTTTACTTAATTTTTAAGCTTTCTGAAATAAAGAATGGATTTGGTGATCAATAGGAATCAGTGCCTAATATAATTATGGCTAATGAAATTTAGTTACATTAACATGTGCTGCAATATTTTTTAATGGAGAAACTGCTGGGTAAAGTTTCAGCTTAAGAATGCGTGCCTTGGTTTATGCATCCATCATAAGCTCTGTTTTCTTACGTTTAGCATGTTTGGAATACATTCAGCTGAGAAATTCACTGCTATGTACATTTCAGGGCAGAACAGACCATGGTATTTCACTAAAGCTGGAAGGATTATGCTGCAATTATCTTTGAAATAGTATAGATGCTGAGAATTCTGAATTCCTAATGTCGGTACATTGAATATCTTTCTGTTATATGTTGCCACAGAGATAGACACTTCAAAATAGTATTGCCAGACAAAAAATAGGCAGTTCCAGAGAAGTGGATAAACTTCTTTTGTAGCAGTCTTAAAATACTACTGCTTTCTAGCAATGTGAAAGACATCATCACTAGTTAGGGTATGTTTATTTCAAATGTATATGTTATTACTTATCTGTTCCTGCATCCTCTGCTATTGCAGTATATGGATAGAACAAATGTCAATTGCTCAGACATTTTTGCTTTTAGTGGTAGGGAAAAAACCCACTTCTAAAATTACCTACACTTTTTATTAGTTCAGAACACATATGACAAGGTTAACCTTCCCTCTGTATCTTTTACTTCCACCATCACACACACAAACACACATCAAGTAATTAAGCTGCTTTTGCACACATTTGACTGCTTTGTCATTTCAGTATGTTGAAGACAATTGTCTGTGTGGAAATTTTGAGTTAGAATTCCAAACAGAACAAAAAAATTTTTTTTAAAAAAAACCCGTTACAATAATGCTGCTTTCCTCCCTAAAACTGATATAATCTCAGTAGCCTGGGTCTGTGGGACAAAGGATGGGATGATGGATATTATTGATAACCTAGTAACAAGCAGAATTATGTACAACGATGATTGCAAGGAATAATATAGACAAATGAGAATTGTAGTTCAGAATTTAGAAAGCCACAAATTGCATGTCTCCGCTACAATTTCAGACACATAAAGCTGTCATGCTATTGGATCACTTGGTCTTACATTATCTACATCTCTTGTAGTACGTAGTTTCTCAAGGTTGAGGACAAAGCAGGTTCCCAAATGTAGTTATTTTAGATTTGTTGTCTCAAAGTATGTCAGAATCAGAACTAAGAGTTTCGTGACATTCAAGTAATGTCAGTACTCACTGACCTTTGCTCTACCTTCCAAAAATACACATGCTGATAATGCAATATGTTCTGATTGTTTTATCATGTGTATTTATGATATGGTTAAAGCACATTATTTGGGTGCTGCTCCATTTGATATACAGTTATTAGTTAAAAGTAAACGCAAGTGATAAAAACAAGAAGCAAATATGGAGTTGACATGATAGAAACATACTGTGTATATACATCTCTATGTTTCAAATCCCATTTTAGTGAAAAGCTGATTGAATCATGCTGCTTCCTAACTTATGCCAGTTTGAATTATTAAATAATAAATACGTTACTAGATAAGAAAAGTGCATATATTTCATAGTTTTTGTTCTTTCCTACATTAGAATGTGACCCAGTTAGTAGAAATGGCAGTGGAAATGTTTATAGACACTGTCTGTTTCTGTTTTAGGAGTTTACATTTTAGTTCAGTGAAGATGTCTTTGAATAATGTAATGTTTTTATCCCAAAGGAGTGTGCTGTAAAATTATAACTGTTGGTTTTCAGGGTTGGAGGAGAAAGAAAATATACTATTTGAAGAGTATTCAGTTGGGAAATAATGTGTATTATTCCAATGTGTATTATTCCAAAGATAATTGCAACTTAACTGCCTGATTTTCTTTTCTTTTCTTTTCTTTTCTTTCTTTCTTTCTTTCTTTCTTTCTTTCTTTCTTTCTTTCTTTCTTTCTTTCTTTCTTTCTTTCTTTCTTTCTTTTTTCTTTCTTTCTTTCTTTCTTTCTTTCTTTCTTTCTTTCTTTCTTTCTTTCTTTCTTTCCTCCCTCCCTCCCTCCCTCCCTTCCTTCCTTCCTTCCTTCCTTCCTTCCTCCCTTCCTCAGGCAGAAAAATTTGGTGATTCCTTTGTATTTGAAGGCATGTTGAGTGAAGAAATGAAGAAGGGGATTCATCAAGCTGTGAGTCATATATTAATATGTTTGTACCTATTACAATGATTCAAAGTTGGAAACAAACTATTGTAACCCAATAATATATTTGGTTTTAAAAACATGTTACCATGCTGTGTGAGACCTGCAGTAGTAAGCTTTTGACTAATTTTGAGAACAGTATTAGTGTTGTGAAATTGTGTGTTCTAAGAGGAGATACCAGTGTAAAACCTCAGAAGTAAACAGGGTGACTTTCTGTCCTTTTTTGGCATGTTGTGGTGACCCATGTGATCTGCAATCACTACAAAGCTATATTCTTCCTTATAAATAGTAAGTGTTGTCATCTTTGTTTGACAATCTTCACAGACTCAATGTTCAGATGTCATAGGTATGTATGCCCACAGTACCAGTGCTGGTTTACATCCAAAGATGTGCAGTTACAACAAGGTCTGCACAGAACAGAACAGAGTCTGTTCTGTACATTCATTTTGATTCCTCCCTTTTTCTCTCTTATCCAGCCTTAAACCTGCTATGTTTAATTGTAATAATTGCTTCCCAAAATATGGTGCTAATCAGCTGACAAATGGCCTGGAAACTGACTCACAAAAAGCTTTCAGAGAACCCACATTTGAAAAGACATTGAAATCTTGTGCTAATACACATCTTGCTCAGAAGAGTGTATAACATATGCAAATAGAACACAGATGTGGATTTTATTTTATTTTTAAATTTAATTTTATTCTATTTTATTTGTTGTGTAAAACTCTTGATCAGTATCCAAAACTGCTTCACAGTGACCCTTTAGGTGAACTTCAGAATTTCTCTCTCCAAGGAGGGACAAAGTCACTCAAAACAGGATCACTGAGAGATTATCAGCAGATGTAATAAGAATGGAGATATACAGAGATAGAGATAAAGATGGAGACAGAGAGTTAGATATCTCTCTATATCTCTATCTTTATCTCTATTCCTATATATCTCCACTCTTATTGCAAATCTCTCTTTATCTCAGAGAGAGAGAGAGAGAGAAGAGAGAGAGAGAGAAGAAAGAGAGAATATAATATATTTTTAAAAGGTAGTATAATATATTTTTAAAAGGTAGGAACTATTGCATTGTTGCTTTTATTGATAATAGATACCATGTTCTTTATGTGTGTGTGTATATATATATGGATGGATGGATGGATGGATGGATATATACATATATATATATATATGGATGGCTATACATAAATCGATATATATATATAGAGAGAGAGATAGAGGCAGAAATAATTTATGGGAAGTAGAAAAAAATCCACAAACATTCTTGAAAAATGAAACTTGTATGTACAAATATGGCCAAAAGAACAGACCTTAATTCAAAAAATTAAAATGACCTTTTCAGAGACGATCATTATAAGTGTGTATGTATATGTGTCTATATAAGTATTAAATATAACAAAAATGAATCTGGAAGCAGTAGGATTCAAAAGCCAGGTTTTTGTGGATTTGAGATCTTTAAAAACTGAAACAGTACGTATCGGAGATGCCTCCTACTCCATTTGCACTTTAAGAACATAGCAGAATAAGTATGCTATGCATCTTCTGGTATTGTCAGCATCATTGGATATCCTCCTGAATTATTTCCAAAAATCAAGGGCTAGCCCCTAAAAATCAATCAGATTTTCAGAAGTCAATCTTAATTTGAGGGGGATTTGATTTTTTATCTGTTCAGTAGGGCAGTAACATAATAACTTCCAACATATGTTGGAAATTGCATTTTTCAACTGCATTTTGGCAGTGTGTTGGAAGGTTCCAGGTGATTTAGTATTGTGGCAGATAATTAGTTGAAATTTCACTTGAGTGCTTCATCTTAACATATTCCTTTTATGCACCAAACGAAAATGTTATGCAAGGGAGTAAAAATAACACACATTAAAGCACCATGTGGGGTTTTTAAGAGTAATTACATCCTGCAGTCTGTATGCTTTGTTGAAGACATATAATTTTTGAATAAAAAGAGAAGGAAGAAAACTTGAAAACTCTCTTAAGCCACAATATAGCCCACAATTGATGGGATGTTTGGCTATGACATGGTATGTGACAATTCTATCTGTGTCTTCTGAGAAACTGTTATTGTTTCTACTGTTGATATTGTGTGAAGTGATACAACTTGCCTGTATAGGGCAATACGTATTGGTTTATTTTAAATTCAGCTTTGTGGTTGGGGAAAATGCTTAAGAACTGTTCGATTCCTTTCACATATGTATTGATTTCTTCATGTTTGAATTGTTGGGAATCACCATGCTCAGAAACCTGAAAAACAGTATTAAATTTCTTTCTAGATGTAGTCTAAAACTAAACATGGAATTACTAGTAGCTACAGAAAATTCAATTTAGGTACAAGTAGTCATCAATTTACAACAGTTCATTTGATGACTGTTCAAAGTCACAACAGCACTGAAAAAAGTGACTTATGACTGTTTTTCACACTTATGACCATTGTAGCATCCCCATGTTCATGTGGTCAAAATTCAGACACTTGGCAACTGACTCATATTTATGACAGGTGCAGTATTCCGGGGTGATGTAATATCTTTTGCAACCTTCTGACAAGTAAAGTCAATGGGGAAGCCAGATTCACTTAACAACTGTGTTACTAATTTAACAACTACAGTGATTACAACTGTGGCAGAAAGGTTGTAAAATGGGGGCAAAATTCACTTAACTACTGTCTCATTTAGCAACAGAAAGTTTGGTCTCAATTGTGATCGTAAATCAAGGGCTATTGTATAGGAGAGCATTTGTACCAATAAACTTGCATAAGTTAATGACAACATTAATAAGTAATAACTTGCATAAATTAAACAATATAGGGCAGGGATGAGTAATGTATAGAATGCTTTTGGCCTTCCACCACCTTGTTTCAACCATCCAGTAAGACTGACGTTAACTTTTTGAGGCTGACCAGATCACAAAACAGATTCCACAAGAAGACTAGAATTATTCTTTACCAAGAAAGACTTTTGCAGCAGAATCTTGCAACCTGACTGGGTTTTCCCTCCCCTCTCTCTGAGGTCATTTATTCAAACATTCACACATGCTGTCCTGCTTAGTAACAATCACATTTTTTCTTACTATTTTTAAGGACACGTGTGCCACACTTATTCTCACTATCCAAATCCACAGGGTCATGGTATTATACTCCCAGCCTGCGACTTGTGGAAGCTGGAACAGGAATTATGCGACTTGTGGAAGCTGGAACAGGAATTATGCACAATCCTGTCTGCAAAGGGGAACAAACCATTCAAACATTCAATGGGAACAGGTTCTTTTAGGATGTGGAAATACAAAAACTGTCTAGATTAGTTAACCAAATTAAATAGAGCTCTGTTCTGTCATTTAATATTCAGTTTACATGGACAAGTCCTGTACACCAGGTTGACGAGGCAATAATAAGTCGGAATCAGACCTGGAGACAGAATAAAGCACTTGGACACAAAAGGGAGTATGATGGACACAGGAACGACAGATGGGAGATGAAAGTGAACGACAGAGAGGTCTACCTTGACTACGGTGGAATCGGGGAAGTCTCAAGACCAAAAATATGTCGGACTTAACCACCCGTCTAAAGACGAAAATCGAATGTCGGTCACTAGGATTTACTTTAACAGAACCGTTGGAACCGAGAGACGGGTCTTTAAGACACTAATGAGAAGAGACTCATCCAGAAAGGTCGTAGTGTGATGAAACCCTCTCGCATCTTCATGCCTATACTACGGTCATTTTCAAACTAAATTTTTACTGCACTGCGAGGAACCAGTCTGAGTCTCTTTCTAATATTTTCCCAGTTTCCTGGACTCAAAGCATATTTTTGCACATCCCTACATCGTTTCTGCAGGGTAATCTCCATGGCTGCTTATAAATAAGTTAATCCCAGTATCTTAAATTGCACCCGGAAAGAAATCATCAATTGCAGAACCCACAGAACTGATTTATATACTGCCAGAACTAAAATCAGCGAGCCACTGCATTCTGAACTAGTGGCAGTCCCTGAGTAGTTTCTACGGGGAGCCCCATGTAAAATGCATTGCAGTACTCCTGCTGGGTGATGATGAAGGCTTGAATTACAGTACTTAGGTCAGGGGTAGGCAACGTTGGCTCTTTTATGACTCGTGGACTTCAACTCCCAGAATTCCTGAGCCAGCTATGCTGGCTCAGGAATTCTGGGAGTTGAAGTCCACGAGTCATAAAAGAGCCAACGTTGCCTACCCCTGACTTAGGTTCTTCTGCACCAGGTAAATTTGCAATTGGTGCAGCATAAAGGACCCTCTGGCCATAGCCTCCAGGTAAGAACCGTGAGTCTGGAAGAAAACCCAGGTTGCAGACCTGTTCCTTCATGAGTACCGGCAGTGCTTGCCCATCCAGATATAAAGTAGAACAGCAAGTCCACCCTCAGATTGATCTCTCTCATCTAGGCAGAGGAGAAATGGGTGCCTTTATTACAAGGATTCGCTTTGCATTCTGCTACTGTTTCCCTTCAAAGAAATTATGGTGCTTGTCTTAGAAAAAGAAAAGATCTAAATTGGAATAGGGCTTATTGACAAGCCTGAAAGCATAAAGACAGGAGAATTAAACAGTGCACCTGAAACCCTTGCAGTGAATGTTTGGAGACTGAGAATGACAACCTACCTGCTGCAGTCTTTTATTTTATTTTATTTTTTCAAAAAAAAATTTTTTTTTGTATGCGTGTGTGTTCTGCTTTACTACTGTGAGTCAAATGTCAATCCTCAGAGCAGCGACTCGGGGTATTATGATCCTTGCCTGAACTGGGAATTCCTCTCCCTGATGTTTGCATCAGAAGCAAGTTGGGACTGGCACCCAGCCCAAATAGTTGAGCTTTGCTGCTTCCTTTGAAAGATTTCCCCTATTTGGTTAGAGTAATTTTTAGGGGACTTTTCTTTTGCCTTGTTTTTCAATATGTATTATTAGGACATTTTGGCATGCAGAACCTCATCTAGTAGGCATGGAAAAATGACATTATTCTGATTATTTTGGCCAGCAGCCTAGCAAGACAGGGACTTGCTTTTCTTTAATTTAACATTTTAGCTTAGCCAAATGTGGTTCCTCTTGTAAGTATGCAGTCTATAAAATAAAAAAGTAAACATGAAGAGATAACATTTGTTTCCTTTTTTTCTTTTTAAAAGAGCTTCAAAGTGTTAAAATGATATTAATTATGGTTTTTAAAGTTAAAAGCCTTAGCTATATGTTGTCCTTGACCTGTCCCCTTCAAGCTATATACAGTATAAAAGCCAATAAGCCAGATTTCTTCAGCATCATATTCAAGCATTACAGACATTGCTTTTGACATCATCTAGGGGTTTATTAAGGATAAAACTTGAAAGATCGATTTACATATCAGGAGCTCAGTCCATGCACAAAATGGCAAAGCCCAAAAGGCATGCAAAATTAATTTTGTTTAGCACCGGATTCATCCATGGTAGAACTGTAGAATCTAGGAATAGTGAGAATTTATGATCTTGCATAAATCATAGTGTGAGACAACTCTATTGTTCAAGAATAATGAATTATATTATTCTAGACTATCATTGCCTTTTGTTTTCTGGATATTTTTAATCTTTTTAATTGTTTTAAATGTTGTATAGTTATAGAATTGTAATCCTCCTAGCCTCACTTGGTTGAGATGGGCAGCTATAGAAAATGAATGAAAGAAGGATGGATGGATGATTACAAGGTTCATGTGTGCATAGGTTCATGTGCCCCTAACTTTATATTGGAACAACCCATTTTTTTATGATTGATGGTTACCAAGAAATGCAATCTTGTGTCTGGATTGGTATTGTTAATCTCAGGAGTGTATCTAAACTAAGATTTCACTTTCTTAGTTAGGCCTGTAGTCATTTTCTGATTCTGTCTAATATCCACTCCATGTTTTGGGAGTGTGATGGGGAAGCATAAAGTGGCACTTACAGAGTGTGAGAAATCAATCATGCTAACGCTATCCCTGATTTAGTGTGTCTTGGATCTATTTCTGTAGATATGGTCATTGTTTCTGTGCAGTTTTTTTTTAAAAATAAATCTGAGTTATATACTACCCCTTTCTCACTGAGTTATGATGCTCCACTTGAGGCATTATATTTGTTACACTACACACACACACAAACATGCTAATTCATGTTGTGGACTACTGTGAAACAACACCTGGAAATGCCTCTATTGCAGGGGTCCCCAACCTCCAGTCCGTGCACCAGTATCGGGCCGCGGCATGCCAGCAACTGGTCTGCACAAACAAGGAAAGCCCCAT